>NW_026291777.1:0-213719 GCF_023091745.1 Budorcas taxicolor
CCCACAGGGCTGTGCCACGTGCCACCTTGGTGTGAGTCGATCCTCAGCGTGAAAGACGAGCCGGTGAAGGGAAAAGAGGTTCCTCTGGAATGGACTGAGACATCTGGGGGACTCTTGGAATGGTGGCACGACCCTGGAGTTCCTCTCGCCGTTCCTGTTGAGAGGGCCTCCTCTTGAGATGCGACGGGAAGGCCGGGAACTCTTTCCCGACGAAGCAGGGAAAGGATCCCTCATCTCGAGCTACGAGGCGGAAACGGGGCTCCTCTGGATGTGGGCGGGACCCTCGTGATTCCTCTCGAGTGGAGACGGCTAGGTCGGGGAACTTCTTGATTTGCACCAAGGGTGTGAAGGAGCCTTTCGAAGTGCCAGAGGTGAGGTGTGATCAGCCTCGAGACGCCTCAGCGGAAATGGGCCTCATCTCGCCTGGAGGGGAGAACCTCCTGGATTTTCTCGAGTTGCGGCAGGTCTTCTCGAGTTACGACGGGGACCTCAGGGACCCGCTCTGGTGGCCTCAGGAAAGGCCAGTCCCCATGCGAGTTGCTAGGGGACCTCTCGGGATTCCTCTCCTGTCCATGCCGGGGCCTCAGTCCCTTGTGTGGAGTCGGGGCCGGAACCTGAGGATTCCTCTCCAGTGTTGCCATGGATCTTGGGGTGCTTCTGAGTCTCCCCAGGGGAGTCAGGCCTCGTCTCGAGTGGGGGCATGCACGTGCGCTTTCCTCCCGAGCTGCAGCAGTAGTGTCACGCTTCCTGTCACGTGGATCAAGGGATCTGTGGCTTTCCCTCGAGGCTGTCCCTCGAGGCTTTCCCACGAGGCTTTCCCACAGGGCTGTGCCACGTGCCACCTTGGTGTGAGTCGATCCTCGGCGTGAAAGACGAGCCGGTGAAGGGAAAAGAGGTTCCTCTGGAATGGACTGAGACATCTGGGGGACTCTTGGAATGGTGGCACGACCCTGGAGTTCCTCTCGCCGTTCCTGTTGAGAGGGCCTCCTCTTGAGATGCGACGGGAACGCCGGGAACTCTTTCCCGACGAAGCAGGGAAAGGATCCCTCATCTCGAGCTACGAGGCGGAAACGGGGCTCCTCTGGATGTGGGCGGGACCCTCGTGATTCCTCTCGAGTGGAGACGGCTAGGTCGGGGAACTTCTTGATTTGCACCAAGGGTGTGAAGGAGCCTTTCGAAGTGCCAGAGGTGAGGTGTGATCAGCCTCGAGACGCCTCAGCGGAAATGGGCCTCATCTCGCCTGGAGGGGAGAACCTCCTGGATTTTCTCGAGTTGCGGCAGGTCTTCTCGAGTTACGACGGGGACCTCAGGGACCCGCTCTGGTGGCCTCAGGAAAGGCCAGTCCCCATGCGAGTTGCTAGGGGACCTCTCGGGATTCCTCTCCTGTCCATGCCGGGGCCTCAGTCCTTGTGTGGAGTCGGGGCCGGAACCTGAGGATTCCTCTCCAGTGTTGCCATGGATCTTGGGGTGCTTCTGAGTCTCCCCAGGGGAGTCAGGCCTCGTCTCGAGTGGGGGCATGCACGTGCGCTTTCCTCCCGAGCTGCAGCAGTAGTGTCACGCTTCCTGTCACGTGGATCAAGGGATCTGTGGCTTTCCCTCGAGGCTGTCCCTCGAGGCTTTCCCACGAGGCTTTCCCACAGGGCTGTGCCACGTGCCACCTTGGTGTGAGTCGATCCTCGGCGTGAAAGACGAGCCGGTGAAGGGAAAAGAGGTTCCTCTGGAATGGACTGAGACATCTGGGGGACTCTTGGAATGGTGGCACGACCCTGGAGTTCCTCTCGCCGTTCCTGTTGAGAGGGCCTCCTCTTGAGATGCGACGGGAACGCCGGGAACTCTTTCCCGACGAAGCAGGGAAAGGATCCCTCATCTCGAGCTACGAGGCGGAAACGGGGCTCCTCTGGATGTGGGCGGGACCCTCGTGATTCCTCTCGAGTGGAGACGGCTAGGTCGGGGAACTTCTTGATTTGCACCAAGGGTGTGAAGGAGCCTTTCGAAGTGCCAGAGGTGAGGTGTGATCAGCCTCGAGACGCCTCAGCGGAAATGGGCCTCATCTCGCCTGGAGGGGAGAACCTCCTGGATTTTCTCGAGTTGCGGCAGGTCTTCTCGAGTTACGACGGGGACCCTCAGGGACCCGCTCTGGTGGCCTCAGGAAAGGCCAGTCCCCATGCGAGTTGCTAGGGGACCTCTCGGGATTCCTCTCCCGTCCATGCCGGGGCCTCAGTCCTTGTGTGGAGTCGGGGCCGGAACCTGAGGATTCCTCTCCAGTGTTGCCATGGATCTTGGGGTGCTTCTGAGTCTCCCCAGGGGAGTCAGGCCTCGTCTCGAGTGGGGGCATGCACGTGCGCTTTCCTCCCGAGCTGCAGCAGTAGTGTCACGCTTCCTGTCACGTGGATCAAGGGATCTGTGGCTTTCCCTCGAGGCTGTCCCTCGAGGCTTTCCCACGAGGCTTTCCCACAGGGCTGTGCCACGTGCCACCTTGGTGTGAGTCGATCCTCGGCGTGAAAGACGAGCCGGTGAAGGGAAAAGAGGTTCCTCTGGAATGGACTGAGACATCTGGGGGACTCTTGGAATGGTGGCACGACCCTGGAGTTCCCTCTCGCCGTTCCTGTTGAGAGGGCCTCCTCTTGAGATGCGACGGGAAGGCCGGGAACTCTTTCCCCGACGAAGCAGGGAAAGGATCCCTCATCTCGAGCTACGAGGCGGAAACGGGGCTCCTCTGGATGTGGGCGGGACCCTCGTGATTCCTCTCGAGTGGAGACGGCTAGGTCGGGGAACTTCTTGATTTGCACCAAGGGTGTGAAGGAGCCTTTCGAAGTGCCAGAGGTGAGGTGTGATCAGCCTCGAGACGCCTCAGCGGAAATGGGCCTCATCTCGCCTGGAGGGGAGAACCTCCTGGATTTTCCCGAGTTGCGGCAGGTCTTCTCGAGTTACGACGGGGACCTCAGGGACCCGCTCTGGTGGCCTCAGGAAAGGCCAGTCCCCATGCGAGTTGCTAGGGGACCTCTCGGGATTCCTCTCCCGTCCATGCCGGGGCCTCAGTCCTTGTGTGGAGTCGGGGCCGGAACCTGAGGATTCCTCTCCAGTGTTGCCATGGATCTTGGGGTGCTTCTGAGTCTCCCCAGGGGAGTCAGGCCTCGTCTCGAGTGGGGGCATGCACGTGCGCTTTCCTCCCGAGCTGCAGCAGTAGTGTCACGCTTCCTGTCACGTGGATCAAGGGATCTGTGGCTTTCCCTCGAGGCTGTCCCTCGAGGCTTTCCCACGAGGCTTTCCCACAGGGCTGTGCCACGTGCCACCCTTGGTGTGAGTCGATCCTCGGCGTGAAAGACGAGCCGGTGAAGGGAAAAGAGGTTCCTCTGGAATGGACTGAGACATCTGGGGGACTCTTGGAATGGTGGCACGGCCCTGGAGTTCCTCTCGCCGTTCCTGTTGAGAGGGCCTCCTCTTGAGATGCGACGGGAACGCCGGGAACTCTTTCCCGACGAAGCAGGGAAAGGATCCCTCATCTCGAGCTACGAGGCGGAAACGGGGCTCCTCTGGATGTGGGCGGGACCCTCGTGATTCCTCTCGAGTGGAGACGGCTAGGTCGGGGAACTTCTTGATTTGCACCAAGGGTGTGAAGGAGCCTTTCGAAGTGCCAGAGGTGAGGTGTGATCAGCCTCGAGACGCCTCAGCGGAAATGGGCCTCATCTCGCCTGGAGGGGAGAACCTCCTGGATTTTCTCGAGTTGCGGCAGGTCTTCTCGAGTTACGACGGGGACCTCAGGGACCCGCTCTGGTGGCCTCAGGAAAGGCCAGTCCCCATGCGAGTTGCTAGGGGACCTCTCGGGATTCCTCTCCCGTCCATGCCGGGGCCTCAGTCCTTGTGTGGAGTCGGGGCCGGAACCTGAGGATTCCTCTCCAGTGTTGCCATGGATCTTGGGGTGCTTCTGAGTCTCCCCAGGGGAGTCAGGCCTCGTCTCGAGTGGGGGCATGCACGTGCGCTTTCCTCCCGAGCTGCAGCAGTAGTGTCACGCTTCCTGTCACGTGGATCAAGGGATCTGTGGCTTTCCCTCGAGGCTGTCCCTCGAGGCTTTCCCACGAGGCTTTCCCACAGGGCTGTGCCACGTGCCACCTTGGTGTGAGTCGATCCTCGGCGTGAAAGACGAGCCGGTGAAGGGAAAAGAGGTTCCTCTGGAATGGACTGAGACATCTGGGGGACTCTTGGAATGGTGGCACGACCCTGGAGTTCCTCTCGCCGTTCCTGTTGAGAGGGCCTCCTCTTGAGATGCGACGGGAATGCCGGGAACTCTTTCCCGACGAAGCAGGGAAAGGATCCCTCATCTCGAGCTACGAGGCGGAAACGGGGCTCCTCTGGATGTGGGCGGGACCCTCGTGATTCCTCTCGAGTGGAGACGGCTAGGTCGGGGAACTTCTTGATTTGCACCAAGGGTGTGAAGGAGCCTTTCGAAGTTCCAGAGGTGAGGTGTGAACAGCCTCGAGACGCCTCAGCGGAAATGGGCGTCATCTCGCCTGGAGGGGATAACCTCCTGGATTTTCTCGAGTTGCGGCAGGTCTTCTCGAGTTACGACGGGGACCTCAGGGACCCGCTCTGGTGGCCTCAGGAAAGGCCAGTCCCCATGCGAGTTGCTAGGGGACCTCTCGGGATTCCTCTCCCGTCCATGCCGGGGCCTCAGTCCTTGTGTGGAGTCGGGGCCGGAACCTGAGGATTCCTCTCCAGTGTTGCCATGGATCTTGGGGTGCTTCTGAGTCTCCCCAGGGGAGTCAGGCCTCGTCTCGAGTGGGGGCATGCACGTGCGCTTTCCTCCCGAGCTGCAGCAGTAGTGTCACGCTTCCTGTCACGTGGATCAAGGGATCTGTGGCTTTCCCTCGAGGCTGTCCCTCGAGGCTTTCCCACGAGGCTTTCCCACAGGGCTGTGCCACGTGCCACCTTGGTGTGAGTCGATCCTCGGCGTGAAAGACGAGCCGGTGAAGGGAAAAGAGGTTCCTCTGGAATGGACTGAGACATCTGGGGGACTCTTGGAATGGTGGCACGACCCTGGAGTTCCTCTCGCCGTTCCTGTTGAGAGGGCCTCCTCTTGAGATGCGACGGGAAGGCCGGGAACTCTTTCCCGACGAAGCAGGGAAAGGATCCCTCATCTCGAGCTACGAGGCGGAAACGGGGCTCCTCTGGATGTGGGCGGGACCCTCGTGATTCCTCTCGAGTGGAGACGGGTAGGTCGGGGAACTTCTTGATTTGCACCAAGGGTGTGAAGGAGCCTTTCGAAGTTCCAGAGGTGAGGTGTGATCAGCCTCGAGACGCCTCAGCGGAAATGGGCCTCATCTCGCCTGGAGGGGAGAACCTCCTGGATTTTCTCGAGTTGCGGCAGGTCTTCTCGAGTTACGACGGGGACCTCAGGGACCCGCTCTGGTGGCCTCAGGAAAGGCCAGTCCCCATGCGAGTTGCTAGGGGACCTCTCGGGATTCCTCTCCCGTCCATGCCGGGGCCTCAGTCCTTGTGTGGAGTCGGGGCCGGAACTTGAGGATTCCTCTCCAGTGTTGCCATGGATCTTGGGGTGCTTCTGAGTCTCCCCAGGGGAGTCAGGCCTCGTCTCGAGTGGGGGCATGCACGTGCGCTTTCCTCCCGAGCTGCAGCAGTAGTGTCACGCTTCCTGTCACGTGGATCAAGGGATCTGTGGCTTTCCCTCGAGGCTGTCCCTCGAGGCTTTCCCACGAGGCTTTCCCACAGGGCTGTGCCACGTGACACCTTGGTGTGAGTCGATCCTCGGCGTGAAAGACGAGCCGGTGAAGGGAAAAGAGGTTCCTCTGGAATGGACTGAGACATCTGGGGGACTCTTGGAATGGTGGCACGACCCTGGAGTTCCTCTCGCCGTTCCTGTTGAGAGGGCCTCCTCTTGAGATGCGACGGGAAGGCCGGGAACTCTTTCCCGACGAAGCAGGGAAAGGATCCCTCATCTCGAGCTACGAGGCGGAAACGGGGCTCCTCTGGATGTGGGCGGGACCCTCGTGATTCCTCTCGAGTGGAGACGGCTAGGTCGGGGAACTTCTTGATTTGCACCAAGGGTGTGAAGGAGCCTTTCGAAGTGCCAGAGGTGAGGTGTGATCAGCCTCGAGACGCCTCAGCGGAAATGGGCCTCATCTCGCCTGGAGGGGAGAACCTCCTGGATTTTCTCGAGTTGCGGCAGGTCTTCTCGAGTTACGACGGGGACCTCAGGGACCCGCTCTGGTGGCCTCAGGAAAGGCCAGTCCCCATGCGAGTTGCTAGGGGACCTCTCGGGATTCCTCTCCCGTCCATGCCGGGGCCTCAGTCCTTGTGTGGAGTCGGGGCCGGAACCTGAGGATTCCTCTCCAGTGTTGCCATGGATCTTGGGGTGCTTCTGAGTCTCCCCAGGGGAGTCAGGCCTCGTCTCGAGTGGGGGCATGCACGTGCGCTTTCCTCCCGAGCTGCAGCAGTAGTGTCACGCTTCCTGTCACGTGGATCAAGGGATCTGTGGCTTTCCCTCGAGGCTGTCCCTCGAGGCTTTCCCACGAGGCTTTCCCACAGGGCTGTGCCACGTGCCACCTTGGTGTGAGTCGATCCTCGGCGTGAAAGACGAGCCGGTGAAGGGAAAAGAGGTTCCTCTGGAATGGACTGAGACATCTGGGGGACTCTTGGAATGGTGGCACGACCCTGGAGTTCCTCTCGCCGTTCCTGTTGAGAGGGCCTCCTCTTGAGATGCGACGGGAATGCCGGGAACTCTTTCCCGACGAAGCAGGGAAAGGATCCCTCATCTCGAGCTACGAGGCGGAAACGGGGCTCCTCTGGATGTGGGCGGGACCCTCGTGATTCCTCTCGAGTGGAGACGGCTAGGTCGGGGAACTTCTTGATTTGCACCAAGGGTGTGAAGGAGCCTTTCGAAGTGCCAGAGGTGAGGTGTGAACAGCCTCGAGACGCCTCAGCGGAAATGGGCGTCATCTCGCCTGGAGGGGAGAACCTCCTGGATTTTCTCGAGTTGCGGCAGGTCTTCTCGAGTTACGACGGGGACCTCAGGGACCCGCTCTGGTGGCCTCAGGAAAGGCCAGTCCCCATGCGAGTTGCTAGGGGACCTCTCGGGATTCCTCTCCCGTCCATGCCGGGGCCTCAGTCCTTGTGTGGAGTCGGGGCCGGAACCTGAGGATTCCTCTCCAGTGTTGCCATGGATCTTGGGGTGCTTCTGAGTCTCCCCAGGGGAGTCAGGCCTCGTCTCGAGTGGGGGCATGCACGTGCGCTTTCCTCCCGAGCTGCAGCAGTAGTGTCACGCTTCCTGTCACGTGGATCAAGGGATCTGTGGCTTTCCCTCGAGGCTGTCCCTCGAGGCTTTCCCACGAGGCTTTCCCACAGGGCTGTGCCACGTGCCACCTTGGTGTGAGTCGATCCTCGGCGTGAAAGACGAGCCGGTGAAGGGAAAAGAGGTTCCTCTGGAATGGACTGAGACATCTGGGGGACTCTTGGAATGGTGGCACGACCCTGGAGTTCCTCTCGCCGTTCCTGTTGAGAGGGCCTCCTCTTGAGATGCGACGGGAACGCCGGGAACTCTTTCCCGACGAAGCAGGGAAAGGATCCCTCATCTCGAGCTACGAGGCGGAAACGGGGCTCCTCTGGATGTGGGCGGGACCCTCGTGATTCCTCTCGAGTGGAGACGGCTAGGTCGGGGAACTTCTTGATTTGCACCAAGGGTGTGAAGGAGCCTTTCGAAGTTCCAGAGGTGAGGTGTGATCAGCCTCGAGACGCCTCAGCGGAAATGGGCCTCATCTCGCCTGGAGGGGAGAACCTCCTGGATTTTCTCGAGTTGCGGCAGGTCTTCTCGAGTTACGACGGGGACCTCAGGGACCCGCTCTGGTGGCCTCAGGAAAGGCCAGTCCCCATGCGAGTTGCTAGGGGACCTCTCGGGATTCCTCTCCCGTCCATGCCGGGGCCTCAGTCCTTGTGTGGAGTCGGGGCCGGAACCTGAGGATTCCTCTCCAGTGTTGCCATGGATCTTGGGGTGCTTCTGAGTCTCCCCAGGGGAGTCAGGCCTCGTCTCGAGTGGGGGCATGCACGTGCGCTTTCCTCCCGAGCTGCAGCAGTAGTGTCACGCTTCCTGTCACGTGGATCAAGGGATCTGTGGCTTTCCCTCGAGGCTGTCCCTCGAGGCTTTCCCACGAGGCTTTCCCACAGGGCTGTGCCACGTGCCACCTTGGTGTGAGTCGATCCTCGGCGTGAAAGACGAGCCGGTGAAGGGAAAAGAGGTTCCTCTGGAATGGACTGAGACATCTGGGGGACTCTTGGAATGGTGGCACGACCCTGGAGTTCCTCTCGCCGTTCCTGTTGAGAGGGCCTCCTCTTGAGATGCGACGGGAAGGCCGGGAACTCTTTCCCGACGAAGCAGGGAAAGGATCCCTCATCTCGAGCTACGAGGCGGAAACGGGGCTCCTCTGGATGTGGGCGGGACCCTCGTGATTCCTCTCGAGTGGAGACGGCTAGGTCGGGGAACTTCTTGATTTGCACCAAGGGTGTGAAGGAGCCTTTCGAAGTGCCAGAGGTGAGGTGTGATCAGCCTCGAGACGCCTCAGCGGAAATGGGCCTCATCTCGCCTGGAGGGGAGAACCTCCTGGATTTTCTCGAGTTGCGGCAGGTCTTCTCGAGTTACGACGGGGACCTCAGGGACCCGCTCTGGTGGCCTCAGGAAAGGCCAGTCCCCATGCGAGTTGCTAGGGGACCTCTCGGGATTCCTCTCCTGTCCATGCCGGGGCCTCAGTCCTTGTGTGGAGTCGGGGCCGGAACCTGAGGATTCCTCTCCAGTGTTGCCATGGATCTTGGGGTGCTTCTGAGTCTCCCCAGGGGAGTCAGGCCTCGTCTCGAGTGGGGGCATGCACGTGCGCTTTCCTCCCGAGCTGCAGCAGTAGTGTCACGCTTCCTGTCACGTGGATCAAGGGATCTGTGGCTTTCCCTCGAGGCTGTCCCTCGAGGCTTTCCCACGAGGCTTTCCCACAGGGCTGTGCCACGTGCCACCTTGGTGTGAGTCGATCCTCGGCGTGAAAGACGAGCCGGTGAAGGGAAAAGAGGTTCCTCTGGAATGGACTGAGACATCTGGGGGACTCTTGGAATGGTGGCACGGCCCTGGAGTTCCTCTCGCCGTTCCTGTTGAGAGGGCCTCCTCTTGAGATGCGACGGGAACGCCGGGAACTCTTTCCCGACGAAGCAGGGAAAGGATCCCTCATCTCGAGCTACGAGGCGGAAACGGGGCTCCTCTGGATGTGGGCGGGACCCTCGTGATTCCTCTCGAGTGGAGACGGCTAGGTCGGGGAACTTCTTGATTTGCACCAAGGGTGTGAAGGAGCCTTTCAAAGTGCCAGAGGTGAGGTGTGATCAGCCTCGAGACGCCTCAGCGGAAATGGGCCTCATCTCGCCTGGAGGGGAGAACCTCCTGGATTTTCTCGAGTTGCGGCAGGTCTTCTCGAGTTACGACGGGGACCTCAGGGACCCGCTCTGGTGGCCTCAGGAAAGGCCAGTCCCCATGCGAGTTGCTAGGGGACCTCTCGGGATTCCTCTCCCGTCCATGCCGGGGCCTCAGTCCTTGTGTGGAGTCGGGGCCGGAACCTGAGGATTCCTCTCCAGTGTTGCCATGGATCTTGGGGTGCTTCTGAGTCTCCCCAGGGGAATCAGGCCTCGTCTCGAGTGGGGGCATGCACGTGCGCTTTCCTCCCGAGCTGCAGCAGTAGTGTCACGCTTCCTGTCACGTGGATCAAGGGATCTGTGGCTTTCCCTCGAGGCTGTCCCTCGAGGCTTTCCCACGAGGCTTTCCCACAGGGCTGTGCCACGTGCCACCTTGGTGTGAGTCGATCCTCGGCGTGAAAGACGAGCCGGTGAAGGGAAAAGAGGTTCCTCTGGAATGGACTGAGACATCTGGGGGACTCTTGGAATGGTGGCACGACCCTGGAGTTCCTCTCGCCGTTCCTGTTGAGAGGGCCTCCTCTTGAGATGCGACGGGAAGGCCGGGAACTCTTTCCCGACGAAGCAGGGAAAGGATCCCTCATCTCGAGCTACGAGGCGGAAACGGGGCTCCTCTGGATGTGGGCGGGACCCTCGTGATTCCTCTCGAGTGGAGACGGCTAGGTCGGGGAACTTCTTGATTTGCACCAAGGGTGTGAAGGAGCCTTTCGAAGTGCCAGAGGTGAGGTGTGATCAGCCTCGAGACGCCTCAGCGGAAATGGGCCTCATCTCGCCTGGAGGGGAGAACCTCCTGGATTTTCTCGAGTTGCGGCAGGTCTTCTCGAGTTACGACGGGGACCTCAGGGACCCGCTCTGGTGGCCTCAGGAAAGGCCAGTCCCCATGCGAGTTGCTAGGGGACCTCTCGGGATTCCTCTCCTGTCCATGCCGGGGCCTCAGTCCTTGTGTGGAGTCGGGGCCGGAACCTGAGGATTCCTCTCCAGTGTTGCCATGGATCTTGGGGTGCTTCTGAGTCTCCCCAGGGGAGTCAGGCCTCGTCTCGAGTGGGGGCATGCACGTGCGCTTTCCTCCCGAGCTGCAGCAGTAGTGTCACGCTTCCTGTCACGTGGATCAAGGGATCTGTGGCTTTCCCTCGAGGCTGTCCCTCGAGGCTTTCCCACGAGGCTTTCCCACAGGGCTGTGCCACGTGCCACCTTGGTGTGAGTCGATCCTCGGCGTGAAAGACGAGCCGGTGAAGGGAAAAGAGGTTCCTCTGGAATGGACTGAGACATCTGGGGGACTCTTGGAATGGTGGCACGGCCCTGGAGTTCCTCTCGCCGTTCCTGTTGAGAGGGCCTCCTCTTGAGATGCGACGGGAACGCCGGGAACTCTTTCCCGACGAAGCAGGGAAAGGATCCCTCATCTCGAGCTACGAGGCGGAAACGGGGCTCCTCTGGATGTGGGCGGGACCCTCGTGATTCCTCTCGAGTGGAGACGGCTAGGTCGGGGAACTTCTTGATTTGCACCAAGGGTGTGAAGGAGCCTTTCGAAGTGCCAGAGGTGAGGTGTGATCAGCCTCGAGACGCCTCAGCGGAAATGGGCCTCATCTCGCCTGGAGGGGAGAACCTCCTGGATTTTCTCGAGTTGCGGCAGGTCTTCTCGAGTTACGACGGGGACCTCAGGGACCCGCTCTGGTGGCCTCAGGAAAGGCCAGTCCCCATGCGAGTTGCTAGGGGACCTCTCGGGATTCCTCTCCCGTCCATGCCGGGGCCTCAGTCCTTGTGTGGAGTCGGGGCCGGAACCTGAGGATTCCTCTCCAGTGTTGCCATGGATCTTGGGGTGCTTCTGAGTCTCCCCAGGGGAGTCAGGCCTCGTCTCGAGTGGGGGCATGCACGTGCGCTTTCCTCCCGAGCTGCAGCAGTAGTGTCACGCTTCCTGTCACGTGGATCAAGGGATCTGTGGCTTTCCCTCGAGGCTGTCCCTCGAGGCTTTCCCACGAGGCTTTCCCACAGGGCTGTGCCACGTGCCACCTTGGTGTGAGTCGATCCTCGGCGTGAAAGACGAGCCGGTGAAGGGAAAAGAGGTTCCTCTGGAATGGACTGAGACATCTGGGGGACTCTTGGAATGGTGGCACGACCCTGGAGTTCCTCTCGCCGTTCCTGTTGAGAGGGCCTCCCCTTGAGATGCGACGGGAAGGCCGGGAACTCTTTCCCGACGAAGCAGGGAAAGGATCCCTCATCTCGAGCTACGAGGCGGAAACGGGGCTCCTCTGGATGTGGGCGGGACCCTCGTGATTCCTCTCGAGTGGAGACGGCTAGGTCGGGGAACTTCTTGATTTGCACCAAGGGTGTGAAGGAGCCTTTCGAAGTGCCAGAGGTGAGGTGTGATCAGCCTCGAGACGCCTCAGCGGAAATGGGCCTCATCTCGCCTGGAGGGGAGAACCTCCTGGATTTTCTCGAGTTGCGGCAGGTCTTCTCGAGTTACGACGGGGACCTCAGGGACCCGCTCTGGTGGCCTCAGGAAAGGCCAGTCCCCATGCGAGTTGCTAGGGGACCTCTCGGGATTCCTCTCCTGTCCATGCCGGGGCCTCAGTCCTTGTGTGGAGTCGGGGCCGGAACCTGAGGATTCCTCTCCAGTGTTGCCATGGATCTTGGGGTGCTTCTGAGTCTCCCCAGGGGAGTCAGGCCTCGTCTCGAGTGGGGGCATGCACGTGCGCTTTCCTCCCGAGCTGCAGCAGTAGTGTCACGCTTCCTGTCACGTGGATCAAGGGATCTGTGGCTTTCCCTCGAGGCTGTCCCTCGAGGCTTTCCCACGAGGCTTTCCCACAGGGCTGTGCCACGTGCCACCTTGGTGTGAGTCGATCCTCGGCGTGAAAGACGAGCCGGTGAAGGGAAAAGAGGTTCCTCTGGAATGGACTGAGACATCTGGGGGACTCTTGGAATGGTGGCACGACCCTGGAGTTCCTCTCGCCGTTCCTGTTGAGAGGGCCTCCCCTTGAGATGCGACGGGAAGGCCGGGAACTCTTTCCCGACGAAGCAGGGAAAGGATCCCTCATCTCGAGCTACGAGGCGGAAACGGGGCTCCTCTGGATGTGGGCGGGACCCTCGTGATTCCTCTCGAGTGGAGACGGCTAGGTCGGGGAACTTCTTGATTTGCACCAAGGGTGTGAAGGAGCCTTTCGAAGTGCCAGAGGTGAGGTGTGATCAGCCTCGAGACGCCTCAGCGGAAATGGGCCTCATCTCGCCTGGAGGGGAGAACCTCCTGGATTTTCTCGAGTTGCGGCAGGTCTTCTCGAGTTACGACGGGGACCTCAGGGACCCGCTCTGGTGGCCTCAGGAAAGGCCAGTCCCCATGCGAGTTGCTAGGGGACCTCTCGGGATTCCTCTCCTGTCCATGCCGGGGCCTCAGTCCTTGTGTGGAGTCGGGGCCGGAACCTGAGGATTCCTCTCCAGTGTTGCCATGGATCTTGGGGTGCTTCTGAGTCTCCCCAGGGGAGTCAGGCCTCGTCTCGAGTGGGGGCATGCACGTGCGCTTTCCTCCCGAGCTGCAGCAGTAGTGTCACGCTTCCTGTCACGTGGATCAAGGGATCTGTGGCTTTCCCTCGAGGCTGTCCCTCGAGGCTTTCCCACGAGGCTTTCCCACAGGGCTGTGCCACGTGCCACCTTGGTGTGAGTCGATCCTCGGCGTGAAAGACGAGCCGGTGAAGGGAAAAGAGGTTCCTCTGGAATGGACTGAGACATCTGGGGGACTCTTGGAATGGTGGCACGACCCTGGAGTTCCTCTCGCCGTTCCTGTTGAGAGGGCCTCCTCTTGAGATGCGACGGGAAGGCCGGGAACTCTTTCCCGACGAAGCAGGGAAAGGATCCCTCATCTCGAGCTACGAGGCGGAAACGGGGCTCCTCTGGATGTGGGCGGGACCCTCGTGATTCCTCTCGAGTGGAGACGGCTAGGTCGGGGAACTTCTTGATTTGCACCAAGGGTGTGAAGGAGCCTTTCGAAGTGCCAGAGGTGAGGTGTGATCAGCCTCGAGACGCCTCAGCGGAAATGGGCCTCATCTCGCCTGGAGGGGAGAACCTCCTGGATTTTCTCGAGTTGCGGCAGGTCTTCTCGAGTTACGACGGGGACCTCAGGGACCCGCTCTGGTGGCCTCAGGAAAGGCCAGTCCCCATGCGAGTTGCTAGGGGACCTCTCGGGATTCCTCTCCTGTCCATGCCGGGGCCTCAGTCCTTGTGTGGAGTCGGGGCCGGAACCTGAGGATTCCTCTCCAGTGTTGCCATGGATCTTGGGGTGCTTCTGAGTCTCCCCAGGGGAGTCAGGCCTCGTCTCGAGTGGGGGCATGCACGTGCGCTTTCCTCCCGAGCTGCAGCAGTAGTGTCACGCTTCCTGTCACGTGGATCAAGGGATCTGTGGCTTTCCCTCGAGGCTGTCCCTCGAGGCTTTCCCACGAGGCTTTCCCACAGGGCTGTGCCACGTGCCACCTTGGTGTGAGTCGATCCTCGGCGTGAAAGACGAGCCGGTGAAGGGAAAAGAGGTTCCTCTGGAATGGACTGAGACATCTGGGGGACTCTTGGAATGGTGGCACGGCCCTGGAGTTCCTCTCGCCGTTCCTGTTGAGAGGGCCTCCTCTTGAGATGCGACGGGAACGCCGGGAACTCTTTCCCGACGAAGCAGGGAAAGGATCCCTCATCTCGAGCTACGAGGCGGAAACGGGGCTCCTCTGGATGTGGGCGGGACCCTCGTGATTCCTCTCGAGTGGAGACGGCTAGGTCGGGGAACTTCTTGATTTGCACCAAGGGTGTGAAGGAGCCTTTCGAAGTGCCAGAGGTGAGGTGTGATCAGCCTCGAGACGCCTCAGCGGAAATGGGCCTCATCTCGCCTGGAGGGGAGAACCTCCTGGATTTTCTCGAGTTGCGGCAGGTCTTCTCGAGTTACGACGGGGACCTCAGGGACCCGCTCTGGTGGCCTCAGGAAAGGCCAGTCCCCATGCGAGTTGCTAGGGGACCTCTCGGGATTCCTCTCCCGTCCATGCCGGGGCCTCAGTCCTTGTGTGGAGTCGGGGCCGGAACCTGAGGATTCCTCTCCAGTGTTGCCATGGATCTTGGGGTGCTTCTGAGTCTCCCCAGGGGAGTCAGGCCTCGTCTCGAGTGGGGGCATGCACGTGCGCTTTCCTCCCGAGCTGCAGCAGTAGTGTCACGCTTCCTGTCACGTGGATCAAGGGATCTGTGGCTTTCCCTCGAGGCTGTCCCTCGAGGCTTTCCCACGAGGCTTTCCCACAGGGCTGTGCCACGTGCCACCTTGGTGTGAGTCGATCCTCGGCGTGAAAGACGAGCCGGTGAAGGGAAAAGAGGTTCCTCTGGAATGGACTGAGACATCTGGGGGACTCTTGGAATGGTGGCACGACCCTGGAGTTCCTCTCGCCGTTCCTGTTGAGAGGGCCTCCTCTTGAGATGCGACGGGAAGGCCGGGAACTCTTTCCCGACGAAGCAGGGAAAGGATCCCTCATCTCGAGCTACGAGGCGGAAACGGGGCTCCTCTGGATGTGGGCGGGACCCTCGTGATTCCTCTCGAGTGGAGACGGCTAGGTCGGGGAACTTCTTGATTTGCACCAAGGGTGTGAAGGAGCCTTTCGAAGTGCCAGAGGTGAGGTGTGAACAGCCTCGAGACGCCTCAGCGGAAATGGGCCTCATCTCGCCTGGAGGGGAGAACCTCCTGGATTTTCTCGAGTTGCGGCAGGTCTTCTCGAGTTACGACGGGGACCTCAGGGACCCGCTCTGGTGGCCTCAGGAAAGGCCAGTCCCCATGCGAGTTGCTAGGGGACCTCTCGGGATTCCTCTCCCGTCCATGCCGGGGCCTCAGTCCTTGTGTGGAGTCGGGGCCGGAACCTGAGGATTCCTCTCCAGTGTTGCCATGGATCTTGGGGTGCTTCTGAGTCTCCCCAGGGGAGTCAGGCCTCGTCTCGAGTGGGGGCATGCACGTGCGCTTTCCTCCCGAGCTGCAGCAGTAGTGTCACGCTTCCTGTCACGTGGATCAAGGGATCTGTGGCTTTCCCTCGAGGCTGTCCCTCGAGGCTTTCCCACGAGGCTTTCCCACAGGGCTGTGCCACGTGCCACCTTGGTGTGAGTCGATCCTCGGCGTGAAAGACGAGCCGGTGAAGGGAAAAGAGGTTCCTCTGGAATGGACTGAGACATCTGGGGGACTCTTGGAATGGTGGCACGACCCTGGAGTTCCTCTCGCCGTTCCTGTTGAGAGGGCCTCCTCTTGAGATGCGACGGGAACGCCGGGAACTCTTTCCCGACGAAGCAGGGAAAGGATCCCTCATCTCGAGCTACGAGGCGGAAACGGGGCTCCTCTGGATGTGGGCGGGACCCTCGTGATTCCTCTCGAGTGGAGACGGCTAGGTCGGGGAACTTCTTGATTTGCACCAAGGGTGTGAAGGAGCCTTTCGAAGTTCCAGAGGTGAGGTGTGATCAGCCTCGAGACGCCTCAGCGGAAATGGGCCTCATCTCGCCTGGAGGGGAGAACCTCCTGGATTTTCTCGAGTTGCGGCAGGTCTTCTCGAGTTACGACGGGGACCTCAGGGACCCGCTCTGGTGGCCTCAGGAAAGGCCAGTCCCCATGCGAGTTGCTAGGGGACCTCTCGGGATTCCTCTCCCGTCCATGCCGGGGCCTCAGTCCTTGTGTGGAGTCGGGGCCGGAACTTGAGGATTCCTCTCCAGTGTTGCCATGGATCTTGGGGTGCTTCTGAGTCTCCCCAGGGGAGTCAGGCCTCGTCTCGAGTGGGGGCATGCACGTGCGCTTTCCTCCCGAGCTGCAGCAGTAGTGTCACGCTTCCTGTCACGTGGATCAAGGGATCTGTGGCTTTCCCTCGAGGCTGTCCCTCGAGGCTTTCCCACGAGGCTTTCCCACAGGGCTGTGCCACGTGCCACCTTGGTGTGAGTCGATCCTCGGCGTGAAAGACGAGCCGGTGAAGGGAAAAGAGGTTCCTCTGGAATGGACTGAGACATCTGGGGGACTCTTGGAATGGTGGCACGACCCTGGAGTTCCTCTCGCCGTTCCTGTTGAGAGGGCCTCCTCTTGAGATGCGACGGGAAGGCCGGGAACTCTTTCCCGACGAAGCAGGGAAAGGATCCCTCATCTCGAGCTACGAGGCGGAAACGGGGCTCCTCTGGATGTGGGCGGGACCCTCGTGATTCCTCTCGAGTGGAGACGGCTAGGTCGGGGAACTTCTTGATTTGCACCAAGGGTGTGAAGGAGCCTTTCGAAGTGCCAGAGGTGAGGTGTGATCAGCCTCGAGACGCCTCAGCGGAAATGGGCCTCATCTCGCCTGGAGGGGAGAACCTCCTGGATTTTCTCGAGTTGCGGCAGGTCTTCTCGAGTTACGACGGGGACCTCAGGGACCCGCTCTGGTGGCCTCAGGAAAGGCCAGTCCCCATGCGAGTTGCTAGGGGACCTCTCGGGATTCCTCTCCCGTCCATGCCGGGGCCTCAGTCCTTGTGTGGAGTCGGGGCCGGAACCTGAGGATTCCTCTCCAGTGTTGCCATGGATCTTGGGGTGCTTCTGAGTCTCCCCAGGGGAGTCAGGCCTCGTCTCGAGTGGGGGCATGCACGTGCGCTTTCCTCCCGAGCTGCAGCAGTAGTGTCACGCTTCCTGTCACGTGGATCAAGGGATCTGTGGCTTTCCCTCGAGGCTGTCCCTCGAGGCTTTCCCACGAGGCTTTCCCACAGGGCTGTGCCACGTGCCACCTTGGTGTGAGTCGATCCTCGGCGTGAAAGACGAGCCGGTGAAGGGAAAAGAGGTTCCTCTGGAATGGACTGAGACATCTGGGGGACTCTTGGAATGGTGGCACGACCCTGGAGTTCCTCTCGCCGTTCCTGTTGAGAGGGCCTCCTCTTGAGATGCGACGGGAATGCCGGGAACTCTTTCCCGACGAAGCAGGGAAAGGATCCCTCATCTCGAGCTACGAGGCGGAAACGGGGCTCCTCTGGATGTGGGCGGGACCCTCGTGATTCCTCTCGAGTGGAGACGGCTAGGTCGGGGAACTTCTTGATTTGCACCAAGGGTGTGAAGGAGCCTTTCGAAGTTCCAGAGGTGAGGTGTGAACAGCCTCGAGACGCCTCAGCGGAAATGGGCGTCATCTCGCCTGGAGGGGAGAACCTCCTGGATTTTCTCGAGTTGCGGCAGGTCTTCTCGAGTTACGACGGGGACCTCAGGGACCCGCTCTGGTGGCCTCAGGAAAGGCCAGTCCCCATGCGAGTTGCTAGGGGACCTCTCGGGATTCCTCTCCCGTCCATGCCGGGGCCTCAGTCCTTGTGTGGAGTCGGGGCCGGAACCTGAGGATTCCTCTCCAGTGTTGCCATGGATCTTGGGGTGCTTCTGAGTCTCCCCAGGGGAGTCAGGCCTCGTCTCGAGTGGGGGCATGCACGTGCGCTTTCCTCCCGAGCTGCAGCAGTAGTGTCACGCTTCCTGTCACGTGGATCAAGGGATCTGTGGCTTTCCCTCGAGGCTGTCCCTCGAGGCTTCCCCACGAGGCTTTCCCACAGGGCTGTGCCACGTGCCACCTTGGTGTGAGTCGATCCTCAGCGTGAAAGACGAGCCGGTGAAGGGAAAAGAGGTTCCTCTGGAATGGACTGAGACATCTGGGGGACTCTTGGAATGGTGGCACGACCCTGGAGTTCCTCTCGCCGTTCCTGTTGAGAGGGCCTCCTCTTGAGATGCGACGGGAACGCCGGGAACTCTTTCCCGACGAAGCAGGGAAAGGATCCCTCATCTCGAGCTACGAGGCGGAAACGGGGCTCCTCTGGATGTGGGCGGGACCCTCGTGATTCCTCTCGAGTGGAGACGGCTAGGTCGGGGAACTTCTTGATTTGCACCAAGGGTGTGAAGGAGCCTTTCGAAGTGCCAGAGGTGAGGTGTGATCAGCCTCGAGACGCCTCAGCGGAAATGGGCCTCATCTCGCCTGGAGGGGAGAACCTCCTGGATTTTCTCGAGTTGCGGCAGGTCTTCTCGAGTTACGACGGGGACCTCAGGGACCCGCTCTGGTGGCCTCAGGAAAGGCCAGTCCCCATGCGAGTTGCTAGGGGACCTCTCGGGATTCCTCTCCCGTCCATGCCGGGGCCTCAGTCCTTGTGTGGAGTCGGGGCCGGAACCTGAGGATTCCTCTCCAGTGTTGCCATGGATCTTGGGGTGCTTCTGAGTCTCCCCAGGGGAGTCAGGCCTCGTCTCGAGTGGGGGCATGCACGTGCGCTTTCCTCCCGAGCTGCAGCAGTAGTGTCACGCTTCCTGTCACGTGGATCAAGGGATCTGTGGCTTTCCCTCGAGGCTGTCCCTCGAGGCTTTCCCACGAGGCTTTCCCACAGGGCTGTGCCACGTGCCACCTTGGTGTGAGTCGATCCTCGGCGTGAAAGACGAGCCGGTGAAGGGAAAAGAGGTTCCTCTGGAATGGACTGAGACATCTGGGGGACTCTTGGAATGGTGGCACGACCCTGGAGTTCCTCTCGCCATTCCTGTTGAGAGGGCCTCCTATTGAGATGCGACGGGAAGGCCGGGAACTCTTTCCCGACGAAGCAGGGAAAGGATCCCTCATGTCGAGCTACGAGGCGGAAACGGGGCTCCTCTGGATGTGGGCGGGACCCTCGTGATTCCTCTCGAGTGGAGACGGGTAGGTCGGGGAACTTCTTGATTTGCACCAAGGGTGTGAAGGAGCCTTTCGAAGTGCCAGAGGTGAGGTGTGATCAGCCTCGAGACGCCTCAGCGGAAATGGGCCTCATCTCGCCTGGAGGGGAGAACCTCCTGGATTTTCTCGAGTTGCGGCAGGTCTTCTCGAGTTACGACGGGGACCTCAGGGACCCGCTCTGGTGGCCTCAGGAAAGGCCAGTCCCCATGCGAGTTGCTAGGGGACCTCTCGGGATTCCTCTCCCGTCCATGCCGGGGCCTCAGTCCTTGTGTGGAGTCGGGGCCGGAACCTGAGGATTCCTCTCCAGTGTTGCCATGGATCTTGGGGTGCTTCTGAGTCTCCCCAGGGGAGTCAGGCCTCGTCTCGAGTGGGGGCATGCACGTGCGCTTTCCTCCCGAGCTGCAGCAGTAGTGTCCCGCTTCCTGTCACGTGGATCAAGGGATCTGTGGCTTTCCCTCGAGGCTGTCCCTCGAGGCTTTCCCACGAGGCTTTCCCACAGGGCTGTGCCACGTGCCACCTTGGTGTGAGTCGATCCTCGGCGTGAAAGACGAGCCGGTGAAGGGAAAAGAGGTTCCTCTGGAATGGACTGAGATATCTGGGGGACTCTTGGAATGGTGGCACGACCCTGGAGTTCCTCTCGCCGTTCCTGTTGAGAGGGCCTCCTCTTGAGATGCGACGGGAAGGCCGGGAACTCTTTCCCGACGAAGCAGGGAAAGGATCCCTCATCTCGAGCTACGAGGCGGAAACGGGGCTCCTCTGGATGTGGGCGGGACCCTCGTGATTCCTCTCGAGTGGAGACGGCTAGGTCGGGGAACATCTTGATTTGCACCAAGGGTGTGAAGGACCCTTTCGAAGTTCCAGAGGTGAGGTGTGATCAGCCTCGAGACGCCTCAGCGGAAATGGGCCTCATCTCGCCTGGAGGGGAGAACCTCCTGGATTTTCTCGAGTTGCGGCAGGTCTTCTCGAGTTACGACGGGGACCTCAGGGACCCGCTCTGGTGGCCTCAGGAAAGGCTAGTCCCCATGCGAGTTGCTAGGGGACCTCTCGGGATTCCTCTCCCGTCCATGCCGGGGCCTCAGTCCTTGTGTGGAGTCGGGGCCGGAACCTGAGGATTCCTCTCCAGTGTTGCCATGGATCTTGGGGTGCTTCTGAGTCTCCCCAGGGGAGTCAGGCCTCGTCTCGAGTGGGGGCATGCACGTGCGCTTTCCTCCCGAGCTGCAGCAGTAGTGTCACGCTTCCTGTCACGTGGATCAAGGGATCTGTGGCTTTCCCTCGAGGCTGTCCCTCGAGGCTTTCCCACGAGGCTTTCCCACAGGGCTGTGCCACGTGCCACCTTGGTGTGAGTCGATCCTCGGCGTGAAAGACGAGCCGGTGAAGGGAAAAGAGGTTCCTCTGGAATGGACTGAGACATCTGGGGGACTCTTGGAATGGTGGCACGACCCTGGAGTTCCTCTCGCCATTCCTGTTGAGAGGGCATCCTCTTGAGATGCGACGGGAATGCCGGGAACTCTTTCCCGACGAAGCAGGGAAAGGATCCCTCATCTCGAGCTACGAGGCGGAAACGGGGCTCCTCTGGATGTGGGCGGGACCCTCGTGATTCCTCTCGAGTGGAGACGGCTAGGTCGGGGAACTTCTTGATTTGCACCAAGGGTGTGAAGGAGCCTTTCGAAGTTCCAGAGGTGAGGTGTGATCAGCCTCGAGACGCCTCAGCGGAAATGGGCGTCATCTCGCCTGGAGGGGAGAACCTCCTGGATTTTCTCGAGTTGCGGCAGGTCTTCTCGAGTTACGACGGGGACCTCAGGGACCCGCTCTGGTGGCCTCAGGAAAGGCCAGTCCCCATGCGAGTTGCTAGGGGACCTCTCGGGATTCCTCTCCCGTCCATGCCGGGGCCTCAGTCCTTGTGTGGAGTCGGGGCCGGAACCTGAGGATTCCTCTCCAGTGTTGCCATGGATCTTGGGGTGCTTCTGAGTTTCCCCAGGGGAGTCAGGCCTCGTCTCGAGTGGGGGCATGCACGTGCGCTTTCCTCCCGAGCTGCAGCAGTAGTGTCACGCTTCCTGTCACGTGGATCAAGGGATCTGTGGCTTTCCCTCGAGGCTGTCCCTCGAGGCTTTCCCACGAGGCTTTCCCACAGGGCTGTGCCACGTGCCACCTTGGTGTGAGTCGATCCTCAGCGTGAAAGACGAGCCGGTGAAGTGAAAAGAGGTTCCTCTGGAATGGACTGAGACATCTGGGGGACTCTTGGAATGGTGGCACGACCCTGGAGTTCCTCTCGCCGTTCCTGTTGAGAGGGCCTCCTCTTGAGATGCGACGGGAACGCCGGGAACTCTTTCCCGACGAAGCAGGGAAAGGATCCCTCATCTCGAGCTACGAGGCGGAAACGGGGCTCCTCTGGATGTGGGCGGGACCCTCGTGATTCCTCTCGAGTGGAGACGGCTAGGTCGGGGAACTTCTTGATTTGCACCAAGGGTGTGAAGGAGCCTTTCGAAGTTCCAGAGGTGAGGTGTGATCAGCCTCGAGACGCCTCAGCGGAAATGGGCCTCATCTCGCCTGGAGGGGAGAACCTCCTGGATTTTCTCGAGTTGCGGCAGGTCTTCTCGAGTTACGACGGGGACCTCAGGGACCCGCTCTGGTGGCCTCAGGAAAGGCCAGTCCCCATGCGAGTTGCTAGGGGACCTCTCGGGATTCCTCTCCCGTCCATGCCGGGGCCTCAGTCCTTGTGTGGAGTCGGGGCCGGAACTTGAGGATTCCTCTCCAGTGTTGCCATGGATCTTGGGGTGCTTCTGAGTCTCCCCAGGGGAGTCAGGCCTCGTCTCGAGTGGGCGCATGCACGTGCGCTTTCCTCCCGAGCTGCAGCAGTAGTGTCACGCTTCCTGTCACGTGGATCAAGGGATCTGTGGCTTTCCCTCGAGGCTGTCCCTCGAGGCTTTCCCACGAGGCTTTCCCACAGGGCTGTGCCACGTGCCACCTTGGTGTGAGTCGATCCTCGGCGTGAAAGACGAGCCGGTGAAGGGAAAAGAGGTTCCTCTGGAATGGACTGAGACATCTGGGGGACTCTTGGAATGGTGGCACGACCCTGGAGTTCCTCTCGCCGTTCCTGTTGAGAGGGCCTCCTCTTGAGATGCGACGGGAATGCCGGGAACTTTTTCCCGACGAAGCAGGGAAAGGATCCCTCATCTCGAGCTACGAGGCGGAAACGGGGCTCCTCTGGATGTGGGCGGGACCCTCGTGATTCCTCTCGAGTGGAGACGGCTAGGTCGGGGAACTTCTTGATTTGCACCAAGGGTGTGAAGGAGCCTTTCGAAGTTCCAGAGGTGAGGTGTGAACAGCCTCGAGACGCCTCAGCGGAAATGGGCGTCATCTCGCCTGGAGGGGATAACCTCCTGGATTTTCTCGAGTTGCGGCAGGTCTTCTCGAGTTACGACGGGGACCTCAGGGACCCGCTCTGGTGGCCTCAGGAAAGGCCAGTCCCCCATGCGAGTTGCTAGGGGACCTCTCGGGATTCCTCTCCCGTCCATGCCGGGGCCTCAGTCCTTGTGTGGAGTCGGGGCCGGAACCTGAGGATTCCTCTCCAGTGTTGCCATGGATCTTGGGGTGCTTCTGAGTCTCCCAGGGGAGTCAGGCCTCGTCTCGAGTGGGGGCATGCACGTGCGCTTTCCTCCCGAGCTGCAGCAGTAGTGTCACGCTTCCTGTCACGTGGATCAAGGGATCTGTGGCTTTCCCTCGAGGCTGTCCCTCGAGGCTTTCCCACGAGGCTTTCCCACAGGGCTGTGCCACGTGACACCTTGGTGTGAGTCGATCCTCGGCGTGAAAGACGAGCCGGTGAAGGGAAAAGAGGTTCCTCTGGAATGGACTGAGAAATCTCGGGGACTCTTGGAATGGTGGCACGACCCTGGAGTTCCTCTCGCCGTTCCTGTTGAGAGGGCCTCCTCTTGAGATGCGACGGGAACGCCGGGAACTCTTTCCCGACGAAGCAGGGAAAGGATCCCTCATCTCGAGCTACGAGGCGGAAACGGGGCTCCTCTGGATGTGGGCGGGACCCTCGTGATTCCTCTCGAGTGGAGACGGCTAGGTCGGGGAACTTCTTGATTTGCACCAAGGTTGTGAAGGAGCCTTTCGAAGTTCCAGAGGTGAGGTGTGAACAGCCTCGAGACGCCTCAGCGGAAATGGGCGTCATCTCGCCTGGAGGGGATAACCTCCTGGATTTTCTCGAGTTGCGGCAGGTCTTCTCGAGTTACGACGGGGACCTCAGGGACCCGCTCTGGTGGCCTCAGGAAAGGCCAGTCCCCATGCGAGTTGCTAGGGGACCTCTCGGGATTCCTCTCCCGTCCATGCCGGGGCCTCAGTCCTTGTGTGGAGTCGGGGCCGGAACCTGAGGATTCCTCTCCAGTGTTGCCATGGATCTTGGGGTGCTTCTGAGTCTCCCCAGGGGAGTCAGGCCTCGTCTCGAGTGGGGGCATGCACGTGCGCTTTCCTCCCGAGCTGCAGCAGTAGTGTCACGCTTCCTGTCACGTGGATCAAGGGATCTGTGGCTTTCCCTCGAGGCTGTCCCTCGAGGCTTTCCCACGAGGCTTTCCCACAGGGCTGTGCCACGTGCCACCTTGGTGTGAGTCGATCCTCAGCGTGAAAGACGAGCCGGTGAAGGGAAAAGAGGTTCCTCTGGAATGGACTGAGACATCTGGGGGACTCTTGGAATGGTGGCACGACCCTGGAGTTCCTCTCGCCGTTCCTGTTGAGAGGGCCTCCTCTTGAGATGCGACGGGAAGGCCGGGAACTCTTTCCCGACGAAGCAGGGAAAGGATCCCTCATCTCGAGCTACGAGGCGGAAACGGGGCTCCTCTGGATGTGGGCGGGACCCTCGTGATTCCTCTCGAGTGGAGACGGCTAGGTCGGGGAACTTCTTGATTTGCACCAAGGGTGTGAAGGAGCCTTTCGAAGTTCCAGAGGTGAGGTGTGATCAGCCTCGAGACGCCTCAGCGGAAATGGGCCTCATCTCGCCTGGAGGGGAGAACCTCCTGGATTTTCTCGAGTTGCGGCAGGTCTTCTGGAGTTACGACGGGGACCTCAGGGACCCGCTCTGGTGGCCTCAGGAAAGGCCAGTCCCCATGCGAGTTGCTAGGGGACCTCTCGGGATTCCTCTCCCGTCCATGCCGGGGCCTCAGTCCTTGTGTGGAGTCGGGGCCGGAACTTGAGGATTCCTCTCCAGTGTTGCCATGGATCTTGGGGTGCTTCTGAGTCTCCCCAGGGGAGTCAGGCCTCGTCTCGAGTGGGGGCATGCACGTGCGCTTTCCTCCCGAGCTGCAGCAGTAGTGTCACGCTTCCTGTCACGTGGATCAAGGGATCTGTGGCTTTCCCTCGAGGCTGTCCCTCGAGGCTTTCCCACGAGGCTTTCCCACAGGGCTGTGCCACGTGCCACCTTGGTGTGAGTCGATCCTCGGCGTGAAAGACGAGCCGGTGAAGGGAAAAGAGGTTCCTCTGGAATGGACTGAGACATCTGGGGGACTCTTGGAATGGTGGCACGACCCTGGAGTTCCTCTCGCCGTTCCTGTTGAGAGGGCCTCCTCTTGAGATGCGACGGGAATGCCGGGAACTCTTTCCCGACGAAGCAGCGAAAGGATCCCTCATCTCGAGCTACGAGGCGGAAACGGGGCTCCTCTGGATGTGGGCGGGACCCTCGTGATTCCTCTCGAGTGGAGACGGCTAGGTCGGGGAACTTCTTGATTTGCACCAAGGGTGTGAAGGAGTCTTTCGAAGTTCCAGAGGTGAGGTGTGATCAGCCTCGAGACGCCTCAGCGGAAATGGGCCTCATCTCGCCTGGAGGGGAGAACCTCCTGGATTTTCTCGAGTTGCGGCAGGTCTTCTCGAGTTACGACGGGGACCTCAGGGACCCGCTCTGGTGGCCTCAGGAAAGGCCAGTCCCCATGCGAGTTGCTAGGGGACCTCTCGGGATTCCTCTCCCGTCCATGCCGGGGCCTCAGGCCTTGTGTGGAGTCGGGGCCGGAACCTGAGGATTCCTCTCCAGTGTTGCCATGGATCTTGGGGTGCTTCTGAGTCTCCCCAGGGGAGTCAGGCCTCGTCTCGAGTGGGGGCATGCACGTGCGCTTTCCTCCCGAGCTGCAGCAGTAGTGTCACGCTTCCTGTCACGTGGATCAAGGGATCTGTGGCTTTCCCTCGAGGCTGTCCCTCGAGGCTTTCCCACGAGGCTTTCCCACAGGGCTGTGCCACGTGCCACCTTGGTGTGAGTCGATCCTCGGCGTGAAAGACGAGCCGGTGAAGGGAAAAGAGGTTCCTCTGGAATGGACTGAGACATCTGGGGGACTCTTGGAATGGTGGCACGACCCTGGAGTTCCTCTCGCCGTTCCTGTTGAGAGGGCCTCCTCTTGAGATGCGACGGGAAGGCCGGGAACTCTTTCCCGACGAAGCAGGGAAAGGATCCCTCATCTCGAGCTACGAGGCGGAAACGGGGCTCCTCTGGATGTGGGCGGGACCCTCGTGATTCCTCTCGAGTGGAGACGGCTAGGTCGGGGAACTTCTTGATTTGCACCAAGGGTGTGAAGGAGCCTTTCGAAGTTCCAGAGGTGAGGTGTGAACAGCCTCGAGACGCCTCAGCGGAAATGGGCGTCATCTCGCCTGGAGGGGATAACCTCCTGGATTTTCTCGAGTTGCGGCAGGTCTTCTCGAGTTACGACGGGGACCTCAGGGACCCGCTCTGGTGGCCTCAGGAAAGGCCAGTCCCCATGCGAGTTGCTAGGGGACCTCTCGGGATTCCTCTCCCGTCCATGCCGGGGCCTCAGTCCTTGTGTGGAGTCGGGGCCGGAACCTGAGGATTCCTCTCCAGTGTTGCCATGGATCTTGGGGTGCTTCTGAGTCTCCCCAGGGGAGTCAGGCCTCGTCTCGAGTGGGGGCATGCACGTGCGCTTTCCTCCCGAGCTGCAGCAGTAGTGTCACGCTTCCTGTCACGTGGATCAAGGGATCTGTGGCTTTCCCTCGAGGCTGTCCCTCGAGGCTTTCCCACGAGGCTTTCCCACAGGGCTGTGCCACGTGCCACCTTGGTGTGAGTCGATCCTCAGCGTGAAAGACGAGCCGGTGAAGGGAAAAGAGGTTCCTCTGGAATGGACTGAGACATCTGGGGGACTCTTGGAATGGTGGCACGACCCTGGAGTTCCTCTCGCCGTTCCTGTTGAGAGGGCCTCCTCTTGAGATGCGACGGGAAGGCCGGGAACTCTTTCCCGACGAAGCAGGGAAAGGATCCCTCATCTCGAGCTACGAGGCGGAAACGGGGCTCCTCTGGATGTGGGCGGGACCCTCGTGATTCCTCTCGAGTGGAGACGGCTAGGTCGGGGAACTTCTTGATTTGCACCAAGGGTGTGAAGGAGCCTTTCGAAGTTCCAGAGGTGAGGTGTGATCAGCCTCGAGACGCCTCAGCGGAAATGGGCCTCATCTCGCCTGGAGGGGAGAACCTCCTGGATTTTCTCGAGTTGCGGCAGGTCTTCTGGAGTTACGACGGGGACCTCAGGGACCCGCTCTGGTGGCCTCAGGAAAGGCCAGTCCCCATGCGAGTTGCTAGGGGACCTCTCGGGATTCCTCTCCCGTCCATGCCGGGGCCTCAGTCCTTGTGTGGAGTCGGGGCCGGAACTTGAGGATTCCTCTCCAGTGTTGCCATGGATCTTGGGGTGCTTCTGAGTCTCCCCAGGGGAGTCAGGCCTCGTCTCGAGTGGGGGCATGCACGTGCGCTTTCCTCCCGAGCTACAGCAGTAGTGTCACGCTTCCTGTCACGTGGATCAAGGGATCTGTGGCTTTCCCTCGAGGCTGTCCCTCGAAGCTTTCCCACGAGGCTTTCCCACAGGGCTGTGCCACGTGCCACCTTGGTGTGAGTCGATCCTCGGCGTGAAAGACGAGCCGGTGAAGGGAAAAGAGGTTCCTCTGGAATGGACTGAGACATCTGGGGGACTCTTGGAATGGTGGCACGACCCTAGAGTTCCTCTCGCCGTTCCTGTTGAGAGGGCCTCCTCTTGAGATGCGACGGGAATGCCGGGAACTCTTTCCCGACGAAGCAGCGAAAGGATCCCTCATCTCGAGCTACGAGGCGGAAACGGGGCTCCTCTGGATGTGGGCGGGACCCTCGTGATTCCTCTCGAGTGGAGACGGCTAGGTCGGGGAACTTCTTGATTTGCACCAAGGGTGTGAAGGAGCCTTTCGAAGTTCCAGAGGTGAGGTGTGATCAGCCTCGAGACGCCTCAGCGGAAATGGGCCTCATCTCGCCTGGAGGGGAGAACCTCCTGGATTTTCTCGAGTTGCGGCAGGTCTTCTCGAGTTACGACGGGGACCTCAGGGACCCGCTCTGGTGGCCTCAGGAAAGGCCAGTCCCCATGCGAGTTGCTAGGGGACCTCTCGGGATTCCTCTCCCGTCCATGCCGGGGCCTCAGTCCTTGTGTGGAGTCGGGGCCGGAACCTGAGGATTCCTCTCCAGTGTTGCCATGGATCTTGGGGTGCTTCTGAGTCTCCCCAGGGGAGTCAGGCCTCGTCTCGAGTGGGGGCATGCACGTGCGCTTTCCTCCCGAGCTGCAGCAGTAGTGTCACGCTTCCTGTCACGTGGATCAAGGGATCTGTGGCTTTCCCTCGAGGCTGTCCCTCGAGGCTTTCCCACGAGGCTTTCCCACAGGGCTGTGCCACGTGCCACCTTGGTGTGAGTCGATCCTCGGCGTGAAAGACGAGCCGGTGAAGGGAAAAGAGGTTCCTCTGGAATGGACTGAGACATCTGGGGGACTCTTGGAATGGTGGCACGACCCTGGAGTTCCTCTCGCCGTTCCTGTTGAGAGGGCCTCCTCTTGAGATGCGACGGGAACGCCGGGAACTCTTTCCCGACGAAGCAGGGAAAGGATCCCTCATCTCGAGCTACGAGGCGGAAACGGGGCTCCTCTGGATGTGGGCGGGACCCTCGTGATTCCTCTCGAGTGGAGACGGCTAGGTCGGGGATCTTCTTGATTTGCACCAAGGGTGTGAAGGAGCCTTTCGAAGTGCCAGAGGTGAGGTGTGATCAGCCTCGAGACGCCTCAGCGGAAATGGGCGTCATCTCGCCTGGAGGGGAGAACCTCCTGGATTTTCTCGAGTTGCGGCAGGTCTTCTCGAGTTACGACGGGGACCTCAGGGACCCGCTCTGGTGGCCTCAGGAAAGGCCAGTCCCCATGCGAGTTGCTAGGGGACCTCTCGGGATTCCTCTCCCGTCCATGCCGGGGCCTCAGTCCTTGTGTGGAGTCGGGGCCGGAACCTGAGGATTCCTCTCCAGTGTTGCCATGGATCTTGGGGTGCTTCTGAGTCTCCCCAGGGGAGTCAGGCCTCGTCTCGAGTGGGGGCATGCACGTGCGCTTTCCTCCCGAGCTGCAGCAGTAGTGTCACGCTTCCTGTCACGTGGATCAAGGGATCTGTGGCTTTCCCTCGAGGCTGTCCCTCGAGGCTTTCCCACGAGGCTTTCCCACAGGGCTGTGCCACGTGCCACCTTGGTGTGAGTCGATCCTCGGCGTGAAAGACGAGCCGGTGAAGGGAAAAGAGGTTCCTCTGGAATGGACTGAGACATCTGGGGGACTCTTGGAATGGTGGCACGACCCTGGAGTTCCTCTCGCCGTTCCTGTTGAGAGGGCCTCCTCTTGAGATGCGACGGGAAGGCCGGGAACTCTTTCCCGACGAAGCAGGGAAAGGATCCCTCATCTCGAGCTACGAGGCGGAAACGGGGCTCCTCTGGATGTGGGCGGGACCCTCGTGATTCCTCTCGAGTGGAGACGGCTAGGTCGGGGAACTTCTTGATTTGCACCAAGGGTGTGAAGGAGCCTTTCGAAGTTCCAGAGGTGAGGTGTGATCAGCCTCGAGACGCCTCAGCGGAAATGGGCGTCATCTCGCCTGGAGGGGAGAACCTCCTGGATTTTCTCGAGTTGCGGCAGGTCTTCTCGAGTTACGACGGGGACCTCAGGGACCCGCTCTGGTGGCCTCAGGAAAGGCCAGTCCCCATGCGAGTTGCTAGGGGACCTCTCGGGATTCCTCTCCCGTCCATGCCGGGGCCTCAGTCCTTGTGTGGAGTCGGGGCCGGAACCTGAGGATTCCTCTCCAGTGTTGCCATGGATCTTGGGGTGCTTCTGAGTCTCCCCAGGGGAGTCAGGCCTCGTCTCGAGTGGGGGCATGCACGTGCGCTTTCCTCCCGAGCTGCAGCAGTAGTGTCACGCTTCCTGTCACGTGGATCAAGGGATCTGTGGCTTTCCCTCGAGGCTGTCCCTCGAGGCTTTCCCACGAGGCTTTCCCACAGGGCTGTGCCACGTGCCACCTTGGTGTGAGTCGATCCTCAGCGTGAAAGACGAGCCGGTGAAGGGAAAAGAGGTTCCTCTGGAATGGACTGAGACATCTGGGGGACTCTTGGAATGGTGGCACGACCCTGGAGTTCCTCTCGCCATTCCTGTTGAGAGGGCCTCCTCTTGAGATGCGACGGGAACGCCGGGAACTCTTTCCCGACGAAGCAGGGAAAGGATCCCTCATCTCGAGCTACGAGGCGGAAACGGGGCTCCTCTGGATGTGGGCGGGACCCTCGTGATTCCTCTCGAGTGGAGACGGCTAGGTCGGGGAACTTCTTGATTTGCACCAAGGGTGTGAAGGAGCCTTTCGAAGTGCCAGAGGTGAGGTGTGATCAGCCTCGAGACGCCTCAGCGGAAATGGGCCTCATCTCGCCTGGAGGGGAGAACCTCCTGGATTTTCTCGAGTTGCGGCAGGTCTTCTCGAGTTACGACGGGGACCTCAGGGACCCGCTCTGGTGGCCTCAGGAAAGGCCAGTCCCCATGCGAGTTGCTAGGTGACCTCTCGGGATTCCTCTCCCGTCCATGCCGGGGCCTCAGTCCTTGTGTGGAGTCGGGGCCGGAACCTGAGGATTCCTCTCCAGTGTTGCCATGGATCTTGGGGTGCTTCTGAGTCTCCCCAGGGGAGTCAGGCCTCGTCTCGAGTGGGGGCATGCACGTGCGCTTTCCTCCCGAGCTGCAGCAGTAGTGTCACGCTTCCTGTCACGTGGATCAAGGGATCTGTGGCTTTCCCTCGAGGCTGTCCCTCGAGGCTTTCCCACGAGGCTTTCCCACAGGGCTGTGCCACGTGCCACCTTGGTGTGAGTCGATCCTCGGCGTGAAAGACGAGCCGGTGAAGGGAAAAGAGGTTCCTCTGGAATGGACTGAGACATCTGGGGGACTCTTGGAATGGTGGCACGACCCTGGAGTTCCTCTCGCCGTTCCTGTTGAGAGGGCCTCCTCTTGAGATGCGACGGGAAGGCCGGGAACTCTTTCCCGACGAAGCAGGGAAAGGATCCCTCATCTCGAGCTACGAGGCGGAAACGGGGCTCCTCTGGATGTGGGCGGGACCCTCGTGATTCCTCTCGAGTGGAGACGGCTAGGTCGGGGAACTTCTTGATTTGCACCAAGGGTGTGAAGGAGCCTTTCGAAGTGCCAGAGGTGAGGTGTGATCAGCCTCGAGACGCCTCAGCGGAAATGGGCCTCAACTCGCCTGGAGGGGAGAACCTCCTGGATTTTCTCGAGTTGCGGCAGGTCTTCTCGAGTTACGACGGGGACCTCAGGGACCCGCTCTGGTGGCCTCAGGAAAGGCCAGTCCCCATGCGAGTTGCTAGGGGACCTCTCGGGATTCCTCTCCCGTCCATGCCGGGGCCTCAGTCCTTGTGTGGAGTCGGGGCCGGAACCTGAGGATTCCTCTCCAGTGTTGCCATGGATCTTGGGGTGCTTCTGAGTCTCCCCAGGGGAGTCAGGCCTCGTCTCGAGTGGGGGCATGCACGTGCGCTTTCCTCCCGAGCTGCAGCAGTAGTGTCACGCTTCCTGTCACGTGGATCAAGGGATCTGTGGCTTTCCCTCGAGGCTGTCCCTCGAGGCTTTCCCACGAGGCTTTCCCACAGGGCTGTGCCACGTGCCACCTTGGTGTGAGTCGATCCTCGGCGTGAAAGACTAGCCGGTGAAGGGAAAAGAGGTTCCTCTGGAATGGACTGAGACATCTGGGGGACTCTTGGAATGGTGGCACGACCCTGGAGTTCCTCTCGCCGTTCCTGTTGAGAGGGCCTCCTCTTGAGATGCGACGGGAATGCCGGGAACTCTTTCCCGACGAAGCAGGGAAAGGATCCCTCATCTCGAGCTACGAGGCGGAAACGGGGCTCCTCTGGATGTGGGCGGGACCCTCGTGATTCCTCTCGAGTGGAGACGGCTAGGTCGGGGAACTTCTTGATTTGCACCAAGGGTGTGAAGGAGCCTTTCGAAGTGCCAGAGGTGAGGTGTGATCAGCCTCGAGACGCCTCAGCGGAAATGGGCCTCATCTCGCCTGGAGGGGAGAACCTCCTGGATTTTCTCGAGTTGCGGCAGGTCTTCTCGAGTTACGACGGGGACCTCAGGGACCCGCTCTGGTGGCCTCAGGAAAGGCCAGTCCCCATGCGAGTTGCTAGGGGACCTCTCGGGATTCCTCTCCCGTCCATGCCGGGGCCTCAGTCCTTGTGTGGAGTCGGGGCCGGAACCTGAGGATTCCTCTCCAGTGTTGCCATGGATCTTGGGGTGCTTCTGAGTCTCCCCAGGGGAGTCAGGCCTCGTCTCGAGTGGGGGCATGCACGTGCGCTTTCCTCCCGAGCTGCAGCAGTAGTGTCACGCTTCCTGTCACGTGGATCAAGGGATCTGTGGCTTTCCCTCGAGGCTGTCCCTCGAGGCTTTCCCACGAGGCTTTCCCACAGGGCTGTGCCACGTGCCACCTTGGTGTGAGTCGATCCTCGGCGTGAAAGACGAGCCGGTGAAGGGAAAAGAGGTTCCTCTGGAATGGACTGAGACATCTGGGGGACTCTTGGAATGGTGGCACGACCCTGGAGTTCCTCTCGCCGTTCCTGTTGAGAGGGCCTCCTCTTGAGATGCGACGGGAACGCCGGGAACTCTTTCCCGACGAAGCAGGGAAAGGATCCCTCATCTCGAGCTACGAGGCGGAAACGGGGCTCCTCTGGATGTGGGCGGGACCCTCGTGATTCCTCTCGAGTGGAGACGGCTAGGTCGGGGAACTTCTTGATTTGCACCAAGGGTGTGAAGGAGCCTTTCGAAGTGCCAGAGGTGAGGTGTGATCAGCCTCGAGACGCCTCAGCGGAAATGGGCCTCATCTCGCCTGGAGGGGAGAACCTCCTGGATTTTCTCGAGTTGCGGCAGGTCTTCTCGAGTTACGACGGGGACCTCAGGGACCCGCTCTGGTGGCCTCAGGAAAGGCCAGTCCCCATGCGAGTTGCTAGGGGACCTCTCGGGATTCCTCTCCCGTCCATGCCGGGGCCTCAGTCCTTGTGTGGAGTCGGGGCGGGAACTTGAGGATTCCTCTCCAGTGTTGCCATGGATCTTGGGGTGCTTCTGAGTCTCCCCAGGGGAGTCAGGCCTCGTCTCGAGTGGGGGCATGCACGTGCGCTTTCCTCCCGAGCTGCAGCAGTAGTGTCACGCTTCCTGTCACGTGGATCAAGGGATCTGTGGCTTTCCCTCGAGGCTGTCCCTCGAGGCTTTCCCACGAGGCTTTCCCACAGGGCTGTGCCACGTGCCACCTTGGTGTGAGTCGATCCTCGGCGTGAAAGACGAGCCGGTGAAGGGAAAAGAGGTTCCTCTGGAATGGACTGAGTCATCTGGGGGACTCTTGGAATGGTGGCACGACCCTGGAGTTCCTCTCGCCGTTCCTGTTGAGAGGGCCTCCTCTTGAGATGCGACGGGAACGCCGGGAACTCTTTCCCGACGAAGCAGGGAAAGGATCCCTCATCTCGAGCTACGAGGCGGAAACGGGGCTCCTCTGGATGTGGGCGGGACCCTCGTGATTCCTCTCGAGTGGAGACGGCTAGGTCGGGGAACTTCTTGATTTGCACCAAGGGTGTGAAGGAGCCTTTCGAAGTTCCAGAGGTGAGGTGTGATCAGCCTCGAGACGCCTCAGCGGAAATGGGCGTCATCTCGCCTGGAGGGGAGAACCTCCTGGATTTTCTCGAGTTGCGGCAGGTCTTCTCGAGTTACGACGGGGACCTCAGGGACCCGCTCTGGTGGCCTCAGGAAAGGCCAGTCCCCATGCGAGTTGCTAGGGGACCTCTCGGGATTCCTCTCCCGTCCATGCCGGGGCCTCAGTCCTTGTGTGGAGTCGGGGCCGGAACCTGAGGATTCCTCTCCAGTGTTGCCATGGATCTTGGGGTGCTTCTGAGTCTCCCCAGGGGAGTCAGGCCTCGTCTCGAGTGGGGGCATGCACGTGCACTTTCCTCCCGAGCTGCAGCAGTAGTGTCACGCTTCCTGTCACGTGGATCAAGGGATCTGTGGCTTTCCCTCGAGGCTGTCCCTCGAGGCTTTCCCACGAGGCTTTCCCACAGGGCTGTGCCACGTGCCACCTTGGTGTGAGTCGATCCTCGGCGTGAAAGACGAGCCGGTGAAGGGAAAAGAGGTTCCTCTGGAATGGACTGAGACATCTGGGGGACTCTTGGAATGGTGGCACGACCCTGGAGTCCCTCTCGCCGTTCCTGTTGAGAGGGCCTCCTCTTGAGATGCGACGGGAACGCCGGGAACTCTTTCCCGACGAAGCAGGGAAAGGATCCCTCATCTCGAGCTACGAGGCGGAAACGGGGCTCCTCTGGATGTGGGCGAGACCCTCGTGATTCCTCTCGAGTGGAGACGGCTAGGTCGGGGAACTTCTTGATTTGCACCAAGGGTGTGAAGGAGCCTTTCGAAGTTCCAGAGGTGAGGTGTGATCAGCCTCGAGACGCCTCAGCGGAAATGGGCCTCATCTCGCCTGGAGGGGAGAACCTCCTGGATTTTCTCGAGTTGCGGCAGGTCTTCTCGAGTTACGACGGGGACCTCAGGGACCCGCTCTGGTGGCCTCAGGAAAGGCCAGTCCCCATGCGAGTTGCTAGGGGACCTCTCGGGATTCCTCTCCCGTCCATGCCGGGGCCTCAGTCCTTGTGTGGAGTCGGGGCCGGAACCTGAGGATTCCTCTCCAGTGTTGCCATGGATCTTGGGGTGCTTCTGAGTCTCCCCAGGGGAGTCAGGCCTCGTCTCGAGTGGGGGCATGCACGTGCGCTTTCCTCCCGAGCTGCAGCAGTAGTGTCACGCTTCCTGTCACGTGGATCAAGGGATCTGTGGCTTTCCCTCGAGGCTGTCCCTCGAGGCTTTCCCACGAGGCTTTCCCACAGGGCTGTGCCACGTGCCACCTTGGTGTGAGTCGATCCTCGGCGTGAAAGACGAGCCGGTGAAGGGAAAAGAGGTTCCTCTGGAATGGACTGAGACATCTGGGGGACTCTTGGAATGGTGGCACGACCCTGGAGTTCCTCTCGCCGTTCCTGTTGAGAGGGCCTCCTCTTGAGATGCGACGGGAAGGCCGGGAACTCTTTCCCGACGAAGCAGGGAAAGGATCCCTCATCTCGAGCTACGAGGCGGAAACGGGGCTCCTCTGGATGTGGGCGGGACCCTCGTGATTCCTCTCGAGTGGAGACGGCTAGGTCGGGGAACTTCTTGATTTGCACCAAGGGTGTGAAGGAGCCTTTCGAAGTTCCAGAGGTGAGGTGTGATCAGCCTCGAGACGCCTCAGCGGAAATGGGCCTCATCTCGCCTGGAGGGGAGAACCTCCTGGATTTTCTCGAGTTGCGGCAGGTCTTCTCGAGTTACGACGGGGACCTCAGGGACCCGCTCTGGTGGCCTCAGGAAAGGCCGGTCCCCATGCGAGTTGCTAGGGGACCTCTCGGGATTCCTCTCCCGTCCATGCCGGGGCCTCAGTCCTTGTGTGGAGTCGGGGCCGGAACCTGAGGATTCCTCTCCAGTGTTGCCATGGATCTTGGGGTGCTTCTGAGTCTCCCCAGGGGAGTCAGGCCTCGTCTCGAGTGGGGGCATGCACGTGCGCTTTCCTCCCGAGCTGCAGCAGTAGTGTCACGCTTCCTGTCACGTGGATCAAGGGATCTGTGGCTTTCCCTCGAGGCTGTCCCTCGAGGCTTTCCCACGAGGCTTTCCCACAGGGCTGTGCCACGTGCCACCTTGGTGTGAGTCGATCCTCGGCGTGAAAGACGAGCCGGTGAAGGGAAAAGAGGTTCCTCTGGAATGGACTGAGACATCTGGGGGACTCTTGGAATGGTGGCACGACCCTGGAGTTCCTCTCGCCGTTCCTGTTGAGAGGGCCTCCTCTTGAGATGCGACGGGAACGCCGGGAACTCTTTCCCGACGAAGCAGGGAAAGGATCCCTCATCTCGAGCTACGAGGCGGAAACGGGGCTCCTCTGGATGTGGGCGGGACCCTCGTGATTCCTCTCGAGTGGAGACGGCTAGCTCGGGGAACTTCTTGATTTGCACCAAGGGTGTGAAGGAGCCTTTCGAAGTTCCAGAGGTGAGGTGTGATCAGCCTCGAGACGCCTCAGCGGAAATGGGCCTCATCTCGCCTGGAGGGGAGAACCTCCTGGATTTTCTCGAGTTGCGGCAGGTCTTCTCGAGTTACGACGGGGACCTCAGGGACCCGCTCTGGTGGCCTCAGGAAAGGCCAGTCCCCATGCGAGTTGCTAGGGGACCTCTCGGGATTCCTCTCCCGTCCATGCCGGGGCCTCAGTCCTTGTGTGGAGTCGGGGCCGGAACCTGAGGATTCCTCTCCAGTGTTGCCATGGATCTTGGGGTGCTTCTGAGTCTCCCCAGGGGAGTCAGGCCTCGTCTCGAGTGGGGGCATGCACGTGCGCTTTCCTCCCGAGCTGCAGCAGTAGTGTCACGCTTCCTGTCACGTGGATCAAGGGATCTGTGGCTTTCCCTCGAGGCTGTCCCTCGAGGCTTTCCCACGAGGCTTTCCCACAGGGCTGTGCCACGTGCCACCTTGGTGTGAGTCGATCCTCGGCGTGAAAGACGAGCCGGTGAAGGGAAAAGAGGTTCCTCTGGAATGGACTGAGACATCTGGGGGACTCTTGGAATGGTGGCACGACCCTGGAGTTCCTCTCGCCGTTCCTGTTGAGAGGGCCTCCTCTTGAGATGCGACGGGAAGGCCGGGAACTCTTTCCCGACCAAGCAGGGAAAGGATCCCTCATCTCGAGCTACGAGGCGGAAACGGGGCTCCTCTGGATGTGGGCGGGACCCTCGTGATTCCTCTCGAGTGGAGACGGCTAGGTCGGGGAACTTCTTGATTTGCACCAAGGGTGTGAAGGAGCCTTTCGAAGTGCCAGAGGTGAGGTGTGATCAGCCTCGAGACGCCTCAGCGGAAATGGGCCTCATCTCGCCTGGAGGGGAGAACCTCCTGGATTTTCTCGAGTTGCGGCAGGTCTTCTCGAGTTACGACGGGGACCTCAGGGACCCGCTCTGGTGGCCTCAGGAAAGGCCAGTCCCCATGCGAGTTGCTAGGGGACCTCTCGGGATTCCTCTCCCGTCCATGCCGGGGCCTCAGTCCTTGTGTGGAGTCGGGGCCGGAACCTGAGGATTCCTCTCCAGTGTTGCCATGGATCTTGGGGTGCTTCTGAGTCTCCCCAGGGGAGTCAGGCCTCGTCTCGAGTGGGGGCATGCCCGTGCGCTTTCCTCCCGAGCTGCAGCAGTAGTGTCACGCTTCCTGTCACGTGGATCAAGGGATCTGTGGCTTTCCCTCGAGGCTGTCCCTCGAGGCTTTCCCACGAGGCTTTCCCACAGGGCTGTGCCACGTGCCACCTTGGTGTGAGTCGATCCTCGGCGTGAAAGACGAGCCGGTGAAGGGAAAAGAGGTTCCTCTGGAATGGACTGAGACATCTGGGGGACTCTTGGAATGGTGGCACGACCCTGGAGTTCCTCTCGCCGTTCCTGTTGAGAGGGCCTCCTCTTGAGATGCGACGGGAAGGCCGGGAACTCTTTCCCGACGAAGCAGGGAAAGGATCCCTCATCTCGAGCTACGAGGCGGAAACGGGGCTCCTCTGGATGTGGGCGGGACCCTCGTGATTCCTCTCGAGTGGAGACGGCTAGGTCGGGGAACTTCTTGATTTGCACCAAGGGTGTGAAGGAGCCTTTCGAAGTGCCAGAGGTGAGGTGTGATCAGCCTCGAGACGCCTCAGCGGAAATGGGCCTCATCTCGCCTGGAGGGGAGAACCTCCTGGATTTTCTCGAGTTGCGGCAGGTCTTCTCGAGTTACGACGGGGACCTCAGGGACCCGCTCTGGTGGCCTCAGGAAAGGCCAGTCCCCATGCGAGTTGCTAGGGGACCTCTCGGGATTCCTCTCCCGTCCATGCCGGGGCCTCAGTCCTTGTGTGGAGTCGGGGCCGGAACCTGAGGATTCCTCTCCAGTGTTGCCATGGATCTTGGGGTGCTTCTGAGTCTCCCCAGGGGAGTCAGGCCTCGTCTCGAGTGGGGGCATGCACGTGCGCTTTCCTCCCGAGCTGCAGCAGTAGTGTCACGCTTCCTGTCACGTGGATCAAGGGATCTGTGGCTTTCCCTCGAGGCTGTCCCTCGAGGCTTTCCCACGAGGCTTTCCCACAGGGCTGTGCCACGTGCCACCTTGGTGTGAGTCGATCCTCGGCGTGAAAGACGAGCCGGTGAAGGGAAAAGAGGTTCCTCTGGAATGGACTGAGACATCTGGGGGACTCTTGGAATGGTGGCACGACCCTGGAGTTCCTCTCGCCGTTCCTGTTGAGAGGGCCTCCTCTTGAGATGCGACGGGAAGGCCGGGAACTCTTTCCCGACGAAGCAGGGAAAGGATCCCTCATCTCGAGCTACGAGGCGGAAACGGGGCTCCTCTGGATGTGGGCGGGACCCTCGTGATTCCTCTCGAGTGGAGACGGCTAGGTCGGGGAACTTCTTGATTTGCACCAAGGGTGTGAAGGAGCCTTTCGAAGTTCCAGAGGTGAGGTGTGATCAGCCTCGAGACACCTCAGCGGCAATGGGCGTCATCTCGCCTGGAGGGGAGAACCTCCTGGATTTTCTCGAGTTGCGGCAGGTCTTCTCGAGTTACGACGGGGACCTCAGGGACCCGCTCTGGTGGCCTCAGGAAAGGCCAGTCCCCATGCGAGTTGCTAGGGGACCTCTCGGGATTCCTCTCCCGTCCATGCCGGGGCCTCAGTCCTTGTGTGGAGTCGGGGCCGGAACCTGAGGATTCCTCTCCAGTGTTGCCATGGATCTTGGGGTGCTTCTGAGTCACCCCAGGGGAGTCAGGCCTCGTCTCGAGTGGGGGCATGCACGTGCGCTTTCCTCCCGAGCTGCAGCAGTAGTGTCACGCTTCCTGTCACGTGGATCAAGGGATCTGTGGCTTTCCCTCGAGGCTGTCCCTCGAGGCTTTCCCACGAGGCTTTCCCACAGGGCTGTGCCACGTGCCACCTTGGTGTGAGTCGATCCTCGGCGTGGAAGACGAGCCGGTGAAGGGAAAAGAGGTTCCTCTGGAATGGACTGAGACATCTGGGGGACTCTTGGAATGGTGGCACGACCCTGGAGTTCCTCTCGCCGTTCCTGTTGAGAGGGCCTCCTCTTGAGATGCGACGGGAAGGCCGGGAACTCTTTCCCGACGAAGCAGGGAAAGGATCCCTCATCTCGAGCTACGAGGCGGAAACGGGGCTCCTCTGGATGTGGGCGGGACCCTCGTGATTCCTCTCGAGTGGAGACGGCTAGGTCGGGGAACTTCTTGATTTGCACCAAGGGTGTGAAGGAGCCTTTCGAAGTGCCAGAGGTGAGGTGTGATCAGCCTCGAGACGCCTCAGCGGAAATGGGCCTCATCTCGCCTGGAGGGGAGAACCTCCTGGATTTTCTCGAGTTGCGGCAGGTCTTCTCGAGTTACGACGGGGACCTCAGGGACCCGCTCTGGTGGCCTCAGGAAAGGCCAGTCCCCATGCGAGTTGCTAGGGGACCTCTCGGGATTCCTCTCCCGTCCATGCCGGGGCCTCAGTCCTTGTGTGGAGTCGGGGCCGGAACCTGAGGATTCCTCTCCAGTGTTGCCATGGATCTTGGGGTGCTTCTGAGTCTCCCCAGGGGAGTCAGGCCTCGTCTCGAGTGGGGGCATGCACGTGCGCTTTCCTCCCGAGCTGCAGCAGTAGTGTCACGCTTCCTGTCACGTGGATCAAGGGATCTGTGGCTTTCCCTCGAGGCTGTCCCTCGAGGCTTTCCCACGAGGCTTTCCCACAGGGCTGTGCCACGTGCCACCTTGGTGTGAGTCGATCCTCGGCGTGAAAGACGAGCCGGTGAAGGGAAAAGAGGTTCCTCTGGAATGGACTGAGACATCTGGGGGACTCTTGGAATGGTGGCACGACCCTGGAGTTCCTCTCGCCGTTCCTGTTGAGAGGGCCTCCTCTTGAGATGCGACGGGAAGGCCGGGAACTCTTTCCCGACGAAGCAGGGAAAGGATCCCTCATCTCGAGCTACGAGGCGGAAACGGGGCTCCTCTGGATGTGGGCGGGACCCTCGTGATTCCTCTCGAGTGGAGACGGCTAGGTCGGGGAACTTCTTGATTTGCACCAAGGGTGTGAAGGAGCCTTTCGAAGTGCCAGAGGTGAGGTGTGATCAGCCTCGAGACGCCTCAGCGGAAATGGGCCTCATCTCGCCTGGAGGGGAGAACCTCCTGGATTTTCTCGAGTTGCGGCAGGTCTTCTCGAGTTACGACGGGGACCTCAGGGACCCGCTCTGGTGGCCTCAGGAAAGGCCAGTCCCCATGCGAGTTGCTAGGGGACCTCTCGGGATTCCTCTCCCGTCCATGCCGGGGCCTCAGTCCTTGTGTGGAGTCGGGGCCGGAACCTGAGGATTCCTCTCCAGTGTTGCCATGGATCTTGGGGTGCTTCTGAGTCTCCCCAGGGGAGTCAGGCCTCGTCTCGAGTGGGGGCATGCACGTGCGCTTTCCTCCCGAGCTGCAGCAGTAGTGTCACCCTTCCTGTCACGTGGATCAAGGGATCTGTGGCTTTCCCTCGAGGCTGTCCCTCGAGGCTTTCCCACGAGGCTTTCCCACAGGGCTGTGCCACGTGCCACCTTGGTGTGAGTCGATCCTCGGCGTGAAAGACGAGCCGGTGAAGGGAAAAGAGGTTCCTCTGGAATGGACTGAGACATCTGGGGGACTCTTGGAATGGTGGCACGACCCTGGAGTTCCTCTCGCCGTTCCTGTTGAGAGGGCCTCCTCTTGAGATGCGACGGGAAGGCCGGGAACTCTTTCCCGACGAAGCAGGGAAAGGATCCCTCATCTCGAGCTACGAGGCGGAAACGGGGCTCCTCTGGATGTGGGCGGGACCCTCGTGATTCCTCTCGAGTGGAGACGGCTAGGTCGGGGAACTTCTTGATTTGCACCAAGGGTGTGAAGGAGCCTTTCGAAGTGCCAGAGGTGAGGTGTGATCAGCCTCGAGACGCCTCAGCGGAAATGGGCCTCATCTCGCCTGGAGGGGAGAACCTCCTGGATTTTCTCGAGTTGCGGCAGGTCTTCTCGAGTTACGACGGGGACCTCAGGGACCCGCTCTGGTGGCCTCAGGAAAGGCCAGTCCCCATGCGAGTTGCTAGGGGACCTCTCGGGATTCCTCTCCCGTCCATGCCGGGGCCTCAGTCCTTGTGTGGAGTCGGGGCCGGAACCTGAGGATTCCTCTCCAGTGTTGCCATGGATCTTGGGGTGCTTCTGAGTCTCCCCAGGGGAGTCAGGCCTCGTCTCGAGTGGGGGCATGCACGTGCGCTTTCCTCCCGAGCTGCAGCAGTAGTGTCACGCTTCCTGTCACGTGGATCAAGGGATCTGTGGCTTTCCCTCGAGGCTGTCCCTCGAGGCTTTCCCACGAGGCTTTCCCACAGGGCTGTGCCACGTGCCACCTTGGTGTGAGTCGATCCTCGGCGTGAAAGACGAGCCGGTGAAGGGAAAAGAGGTTCCTCTGGAATGGACTGAGACATCTGGGGGACTCTTGGAATGGTGGCACGACCCTGGAGTTCCTCTCGCCGTTCCTGTTGAGAGGGCCTCCTCTTGAGATGCGACGGGAACGCCGGGAACTCTTTCCCGACGAAGCAGGGAAAGGATCCCTCATCTCGAGCTACGAGGCGGAAACGGGGCTCCTCTGGATGTGGGCGGGACCCTCGTGATTCCTCTCGAGTGGAGACGGCTAGGTCGGGGAACTTCTTGATTTGCACCAAGGGTGTGAAGGAGCCTTTCGAAGTTCCAGAGGTGAGGTGTGATCAGCCTCGAGACGCCTCAGCGGAAATGGGCCTCATCTCGCCTGGAGGGGAGAACCTCCTGGATTTTCTCGAGTTGCGGCAGGTCTTCTCGAGTTACGACGGGGACCTCAGGGACCCGCTCTGGTGGCCTCAGGAAAGGCCAGTCCCCATGCGAGTTGCTAGGGGACCTCTCGGGATTCCTCTCCCGTCCATGCCGGGGCCTCAGTCCTTGTGTGGAGTCGGGGCCGGAACCTGAGGATTCCTCTCCAGTGTTGCCATGGATCTTGGGGTGCTTCTGAGTCTCCCCAGGGGAGTCAGGCCTCGTCTCGAGTGGGGGCATGCACGTGCGCTTTCCTCCCGAGCTGCAGCAGTAGTGTCACGCTTCCTGTCACGTGGATCAAGGGATCTGTGGCTTTCCCTCGAGGCTGTCCCTCGAGGCTTTCCACGAGGCTTTCCCACAGGGCTGTGCCACGTGCCACCTTGGTGTGAGTCGATCCTCGGCGTGAAAGACGAGCCGGTGAAGGGAAAAGAGGTTCCTCTGGAATGGACTGAGACATCTGGGGGACTCTTGGAATGTGGCACGACCCTGGAGTTCCTCTCGCCGTTCCTGTTGAGAGGGCCATCCTCTTGAGATGCGACGGGAAGGCCGGGAACTCTTTCCCGACGAAGCAGGGAAAGGATCCCTCATCTCGAGCTACGAGGCGGAAACGGGGCTCCTCTGGATGTGGGCGGGACCCTCGTGATTCCTCTCGAGTGAGACGGCTAGGTCGGGGAACTTCTTGATTTGCACCAAGGGTGTGAAGGAGCCTTTCGAAGTGCCAGAGGTGAGGTGTGATCAGCCTCGAGACGCCTCAGCAGAAATGGGCCTCATCTCGCCTGGAGGGGAGAACCTCCTGGATTTTCTCGAGTTGCGGCAGGTCTTCTCGAGTTACGACGGGGACCTCAGGGACCCGCTCTGGTGGCCTCAGGAAAGGCCAGTCCCCATGCGAGTTGCTAGGGGACCTCTCGGGATTCCTCTCCCGTCCATGCCGGGGCCTCAGTCCTTGTGTGGAGTCGGGGCCGGAACCTGAGGATTCCTCTCCAGTGTTGCCATGGATCTTGGGGTGCTTCTGAGTCTCCCCAGGGGAGTCAGGCCTCGTCTCGAGTGGGGGCATGCACGTGCGCTTTCCTCCCGAGCTGCAGCAGTAGTGTCACGCTTCCTGTCACGTGGATCAAGGGATCTGTGGCTTTCCCTCGAGGCTGTCCCTCGAGGCTTTCCCACGAGGCTTTCCCACAGGGCTGTGCCACGTGCCACCTTGGTGTGAGTCGATCCTCGGCGTGAAAGACGAGCCGGTGAAGGGAAAAGAGGTTCCTCTGGAATGGACTGAGACATCTGGGGGACTCTTGGAATGGTGGCACGACCCTGGAGTTCCTCTCGCCGTTCCTGTTGAGAGGGCCTCCTCTTGAGATGCGACGGAAGGCCGGGAAACTCTTTCCCGACCAAGCAGGGAAAGGATCCCTCATCTCGAGCTACGAGGCGGAAACGGGGCTCCTCTGGATGTGGGCGGGACCCTCGTGATTCCTCTCGAGTGGAGACGGCTAGGTCGGGGAACTTCTTGATTTGCACCAAGGGTGTGAAGGAGCCTTTCGAAGTGCCAGAGGTGAGGTGTGATCAGCCTCGAGACGCCTCAGCGGAAATGGGCCTCATCTCGCCTGGAGGGGAGAACCTCCTGGATTTTCTCGAGTTGCGCAGGTCTTCTCGAGTTACGACGGGACCTCAGGGACCCGCTCTGGTGGCCTCAGGAAAGGCCAGTCCCCATGCGAGTTGCTAGGGGACCTCTCGGATTCCTCTCCCGTCCATGCCGGGGCCTCAGTCCTTGTGTGGAGTCGGGGCCGGAACCTGAGGATTCCTCTCCAGTGTTGCCATGGATCTTGGGGTGCTTCTGAGTCTCCCCAGGGAGTCAGGCCTCGTCTCGAGTGGGGGCATGCCCGTGCGCTTTCCTCCCGAGCTGCAGCAGTAGTGTCACGGCTTCCTGTCACGTGGATCAAGGGATCTGTGGCTTTCCTCGAGGCTGTCCCTCGAGGCTTTCCCACGAGGCTTTCCCACAGGGCTGTGCCACGTGCCACCTTGGTGTGAGTCGATCCTCGGCGTGAAAGACGAGCTGGTGAAGGGAAAAGAGGTTCCTCTGGAATGGACTGAGACATCTGGGGGACTCTTGGAATGGTGGCACGACCCTGGAGTTCCTCTCGCCGTTCCTGTTGAGAGGGCCTCCTCTTGAGATGCGACGGGAAGGCCGGAACTCTTTCCCGACGAAGCAGGGAAAGGATCCCTCATCTCGAGCTACGAGGCGGAAACGGGGCTCCTCTGGATGTGGGCGGGACCCTCGTGATTCCTCTCGAGTGGAGACGGCTAGGTCGGGGAACTTCTTGATTTGCACCAAGGGTGTGAAGGAGCCTTTCGAAGTGCCAGAGGTGAGGTGTGATCAGCCTCGAGACGCCTCAGCGGAAAGGGCCTCATCTCGCCTGGAGGGGAGAACCTCCTGGATTTTCTCGAGTTGCGGCAGGTCTTCTCGAGTTACGACGGGGACCTCAGGGACCCGCTCTGGTGGCCTCAGGAAAGGCCAGTCCCCATGCGAGTTGCTAGGGGACCTCTCGGGATTCCTCTCCCGTCCATGCCGGGGCCTCAGTCCTTGTGTGGAGTCGGGCCGGAACCTGAGGATTCCTCTCCAGTGTTGCCATGGATCTTGGGGTGCTTCTGAGTCTCCCCAGGGGAGTCAGGCCTCGTCTCGAGTGGGGGCATGCACGTGCGCTTTCCTCCCGAGCTGCAGCAGTAGTGTCACGCTTCCTGTCACGTGGATCAAGGGATCTGTGGCTTTCCCTCGAGGCTGTCCCTCGAGGCTTCCCACGAGGCTTTCCCACAGGGCTGTGCCACGTGCCACCTTGGTGTGAGTCGATCCTCGGCGTGAAAGACGAGCCGGTGAAGGGAAAAGAGGTTCCTCTGGAATGGACTGAGACATCTGGGGGACTCTTGGAATGGTGGCACGACCCTGGAGTTCCTCTCGCCGTTCCTGTTGAGAGGGCCTCCTCTTGAGATGCGACGGGAAGGCCGGGAACTCTTTCCCGACGAAGCAGGGAAAGGATCCCTCATCTCGAGCTACGAGGCGGAAACGGGGCTCCTCTGGATGTGGGCGGGACCCTCGTGATTCCTCTCGAGTGGAGACGGCTAGGTCGGGGAACTTCTTGATTTGCACCAAGGGTGTGAAGGAGCCTTTCGAAGTTCCAGAGGTGAGGTGTGATCAGCCTCGAGACGCCTCAGCGGCAATGGGCGTCATCTCGCCTGGAGGGGAGAACCTCCTGGATTTTCTCGAGTTGCGGCAGGTCTTCTCGAGTTACGACGGGGACCTCAGGGACCCGCTCTGGTGGCCTCAGGAAAGGCCAGTCCCCATGCGAGTTGCTAGGGGACCTCTCGGGATTCCTCTCCCGTCCATGCCGGGGCCTCAGTCCTTGTGTGGAGTCGGGGCCGGAACCTGAGGATTCCTCTCCAGTGTTGCCATGGATCTTGGGGTGCTTCTGAGTCACCCCAGGGGAGTCAGGCCTCGTCTCGAGTGGGGGCATGCACGTGCGCTTTCCTCCCGAGCTGCAGCAGTAGTGTCACGCTTCCTGTCACGTGGATCAAGGGATCTGTGGCTTTCCCTCGAGGCTGTCCCTCGAGGCTTTCCACGAGGCTTTCCCACAGGGCTGTGCCACGTGCCACCTTGGTGTGAGTCGATCCTCGGCGTGGAAGACGAGCCGGTGAAGGGAAAAGAGGTTCCTCTGGAATGGACTGAGACATCTGGGGGACTCTTGGAATGGTGGCACGACCCTGGAGTTCCTCTCGCCGTTCCTGTTGAGAGGGCCTCCTCTTGAGATGCGACGGGAAGGCCGGGAACTCTTTCCCGACGAAGCAGGGAAAGGATCCCTCATCTCGAGCTACGAGGCGGAAACGGGGCTCCTCTGGATGTGGGCGGGACCCTCGTGATTCCTCTCGAGTGGAGACGGCTAGGTCGGGGAACTTCTTGATTTGCACCAAGGGTGTGAAGGAGCCTTCGAAGTGCCAGAGGTGAGGTGTGATCAGCCTCGAGACGCCTCAGCAGAAATGGGCCTCATCTCGCCTGGAGGGGAGAACCTCCTGGATTTTCTCGAGTTGCGGCAGGTCTTCTCGAGTTACGACGGGGACCTCAGGGACCCGCTCTGGTGGCCTCAGGAAAGGCCAGTCCCCATGCGAGTTGCTAGGGGACCTCTCGGGATTCCTCTCCCGTCCATGCCGGGGCCTCAGTCCTTGTGTGAGTCGGGGCCGGAACCTGAGGATTCCTCTCCAGTGTTGCCATGGATCTTGGGGTGCTTCTGAGTCTCCCCAGGGGAGTCAGGCCTCGTCTCGAGTGGGGGCATGCACGTGCGCTTTCCTCCCGAGCTGCAGCAGTAGTGTCACGCTTCCTGTCACGTGGATCAAGGGATCTGTGGCTTTCCTCGAGGCTGTCCCTCGAGGCTTTCCCACGAGGCTTTCCACAGGGCTGTGCCACGTGCCACCTTGGTGTGAGTCGATCCTCGGCGTGAAAGACGAGCCGGTGAAGGAAAAGAGGTTCCTCTGGAATGGACTGAGACATCTGGGGGACTCTTGGAATGGTGGCACGACCCTGAGTTCCTCTCGCCGTTCCTGTTGAGAGGGCCTCCTCTTGAGATGCGACGGGAAGGCCGGGAACTCTTTCCCGACGAAGCAGGGAAAGGATCCCTCATCTCGAGCTACGAGGCGGAAACGGGGCTCCTCTGGATGTGGGCGGGACCCTCGTGATTCCTCTCGAGTGGAGACGGCTAGGTCGGGGAACTTCTTGATTTGCACCAAGGGTGTGAAGGAGCCTTTCGAAGTGCCAGAGGTGAGGTGTGATCAGCCTCGAGACGCCTCAGCGGAAATGGGCCTCATCTCGCCTGGAGGGGAGAACCTCCTGGATTTTCTCGAGTTGCGGCAGGTCTTCTCGAGTTACGACGGGACCTCAGGGACCCGCTCTGGTGGCCTCAGGAAAGGCCAGTCCCCATGCGAGTTGCTAGGGGACCTCTCGGGATTCCTCTCCCGTCCATGCCGGGGCCTCAGTCCTTGTGTGGAGTCGGGGCCGGAACCTGAGGATTCCTCTCCAGTGTTGCCATGGATCTTGGGGTGCTTCTGAGTCTCCCCAGGGGAGTCAGGCCTCGTCTCGAGTGGGGGCATGCACGTGCGCTTTCCTCCCGAGCTGCAGCAGTAGTGTCACGCTTCCTGTCACGTGGATCAAGGGATCTGTGGCTTTCCCTCGAGGCTGTCCCTCGAGGCTTTCCCACGAGGCTTTCCCACAGGGCTGTGCCACGTGCCACCTTGGTGTGAGTCGATCCTCGGCGTGAAAGACGAGCCGGTGAAGGGAAAAGAGGTTCCTCTGGAATGGACTGAGACATCTGGGGGACTCTTGGAATGGTGGCACGACCCTGGAGTTCCTCTCGCCGTTCCTGTTGAGAGGGCCTCCTCTTGAGATGCGACGGGAAGGCGGGAACTCTTTCCCGACCAAGCAGGGAAAGGATCCCTCATCTCGAGCTACGAGGCGGAAACGGGGCTCCTCTGGATGTGGGCGGGACCCTCGTGATTCCTCTCGAGTGGAGACGGCTAGGTCGGGGAACTTCTTGATTTGCACCAAGGGTGTGAAGGAGCCTTTCGAAGTGCCAGAGGTGAGGTGTGATCAGCCTCGAGACGCCTCAGCGGAAATGGGCCTCATCTCGCCTGGAGGGGAGAACCTCCTGGATTTTCTCGAGTTGCGGCAGGTCTTCTCGAGTTACGACGGGGACCTCAGGGACCCGCTCTGGTGGCCTCAGGAAAGGCCAGTCCCCATGCGAGTTGCTAGGGGACCTCTCGGATTCCTCTCCCGTCCATGCCGGTGCCTCAGTCCTTGTGTGGAGTCGGGGCCGGAACCTGAGGATTCCTCTCCAGTGTTGCCATGGATCTTGGGGTGCTTCTGAGTCTCCCCAGGGGAGTCAGGCCTCGTCTCGAGTGGGGGCATGCACGTGCGCTTTCCTCCCGAGCTGCAGCAGTAGTGTCACCCTTCCTGTCACGTGGATCAAGGGATCTGTGGCTTTCCCTCGAGGCTGTCCCTCGAGGCTTTCCCACGAGGCTTTCCCACAGGGCTGTGCCACGTGCCACCTTGGTGTGAGTCGATCCTCGGCGTGAAAGACGAGCCGGTGAAGGGAAAAGAGGTTCCTCTGGAATGGACTGAGACATCTGGGGGACTCTTGGAATGGTGGCACGACCCTGGAGTTTCTCTCGCCGTTCCTGTTGAGAGGGCCTCCTCTTGAGATGCGACGGGAACGCCGGGAACTCTTTCCCGACGAAGCAGGGAAAGGATCCCTCATCTCGAGCTACGAGGCGGAAACGGGGCTCCTCTGGATGTGGGCGGGACCCTCGTGATTCCTCTCGAGTGGAGACGGCTAGGTCGGGGAACTTCTTGATTTGCACCAAGGGTGTGAAGGAGCCTTTCGAAGTGCCAGAGGTGAGGTGTGATCAGCCTCGAGACGCCTCAGCGAAATGGGCCTCATCTCGCCTGGAGGGGAGAACCTCCTGGATTTTCTCGAGTTGCGGCAGGTCTTCTCGAGTTACGACGGGGACCTCAGGGACCGCTCTGGTGGCCTCAGGAAAGGCCAGTCCCCATGCGAGTTGCTAGGGGACCTCTCGGGATTCCTCTCCCGTCCATGCCGGGGCCTCAGTCCTTGTGTGGAGTCGGGGCCGGAACCTGAGGATTCCTCTCCAGTGTTGCCATGGATCTTGGGTGCTTCTGAGTCTCCCCAGGGGAGTCAGGCCTCGTCTCGAGTGGGGCATGCACGTGCGCTTTCTCTCCCGAGCTGCAGCAGTAGTGTCACGCTTCTGTCACGTGGATCAAGGATCTGTGGCTTTCCCTCGAGCTGTCCCTCGAGGAGGCTGTCCCTCGAGGCTTTCCCACGAGGCTTTCCCACAGGGCTGTGCCACGTGCCACCTTGGTGTGAGTCGATCCTCGGCGTGAAAGACGAGCCGGTGAAGGGAAAAGAGGTTCCTCTGGAATGGACTGAGACATCTGGGGGACTCTTGGAATGGTGGCACGACCCTGGAGTTCCTCTCGCCGTTCCTGTTGAGAGGGCCTCCTCTTGAGATGCGACGGGAACGCCGGGAACTCTTTCCCGACGAAGCAGGGAAAGGATCCCTCATCTCGAGCTACGAGGCGGAAACGGGGCTCCTCTGGATGTGGGCGGGACCCTCGTGATTCCTCTCGAGTGGAGACGGCTAGGTCGGGGAACTTCTTGATTTGCACCAAGGGTGTGAAGGAGCCTTTCGAAGTTCCAGAGGTGAGGTGTGATCAGCCTCGAGACGCCTCAGCGGAAATGGGCGTCATCTCGCCTGGAGGGGAGAACCTCCTGGATTTTCTCGAGTTGCGGCAGGTCTTCTCGAGTTACGACGGGGACCTCAGGGACCCGCTCTGGTGGCCTCAGGAAAGGCCAGTCCCCATGCGAGTTGCTAGGGGACCTCTCGGGATTCCTCTCCCGTCCATGCCGGGGCCTCAGTCCTTGTGTGGAGTCGGGGCCGGAACCTGAGGATTCCTCTCCAGTGTTGCCATGGATCTTGGGGTGCTTCTGAGTCTCCCCAGGGGAGTCAGGCCTCGTCTCGAGTGGGGGCATGCACGTGCGCTTTCCTCCCGAGCTGCAGCAGTAGTGTCACGCTTCCTGTCACGTGGATCAAGGGATCTGTGGCTTTCCCTCGAGGCTGTCCCTCGAGGCTTTCCCACGAGGCTTTCCCACAGGGCTGTGCCACGTGCCACCTTGGTGTGAGTCGATCCTCGGCGTGAAAGACGAGCCGGTGAAGGGAAAAGAGGTTCCTCTGGAATGGACTGAGACATCTGGGGGACTCTTGGAATGGTGGCACGACCCTGGAGTTCCTCTCGCCGTTCCTGTTGAGAGGGCCTCCTCTTGAGATGCGACGGGAAGGCCGGGAACTCTTTCCCGACGAAGCAGGGAAAGGATCCCTCATCTCGAGCTACGAGGCGGAAACGGGGCTCCTCTGGATGTGGGCGGGACCTCGTGATTCCTCTCGAGTGGAGACGGCTAGGTCGGGGAACTTCTTGATTTGCACCAAGGGTGTGAAGGAGCCTTTCGAAGTGCCAGAGGTGAGGTGTGATCAGCCTCGAGACGCCTCAGCGGAAATGGGCCTCATCTCGCCTGGAGGGGAGAACCTCCTGGATTTTCTCGAGTTGCGGCAGGTCTTCTCGAGTTACGACGGGGACCTCAGGGACCCGCTCTGGTGGCCTCAGGAAAGGCCAGTCCCCATGCGAGTTGCTAGGGGACCTCTCGGGATTCCTCTCCCGTCCATGCCGGGGCCTCAGTCCTTGTGTGGAGTCGGGGCCGGAACCTGAGGATTCCTCTCCAGTGTTGCCATGGATCTTGGGGTGCTTCTGAGTCTCCCCAGGGGAGTCAGGCCTCGTCTCGAGTGGGGGCATGCACGTGCGCTTTCCTCCCGAGCTGCAGCAGTAGTGTCACGCTTCCTGTCACGTGGATCAAGGGATCTGTGGCTTTCCCTCGAGGCTGTCCCTCGAGGCTTTCCCACGAGGCTTTCCCACAGGGCTGTGCACGTGCCACCTTGGTGTGAGTCGATCCTCGGCGTGAAAGACGAGCCGGTGAAGGGAAAAGAGGTTCCTCTGGAATGGACTGAGACATCTGGGGGACTCTTGGAATGGTGGCACGACCCTGGAGTTCCTCTCGCCGTTCCTGTTGAGAGGGCCTCCTCTTGAGATGCGACGGGAAGGCCGGGAACTCTTTCCCGACGAAGCAGGGAAAGGATCCCTCATCTCGAGCTACGAGGCGGAAACGGGGCTCCTCTGGATGTGGGCGGGACCCTCGTGATTCCTCTCGAGTGGAGACGGCTAGGTCGGGGAACTTCTTGATTTGCACCAAGGGTGTGAAGGACCCTTTCGAAGTTCCAGAGGTGAGGTGTGATCAGCCTCGAGACGCCTCAGCGGAAATGGGCCTCATCTCGCCTGGAGGGGAGAACCTCCTGGATTTTCTCGAGTTGCGGCAGGTCTTCTCGAGTTACGACGGGGACCTCAGGGACCCGCTCTGGTGGCCTCAGGAAAGGCCAGTCCCCATGCGAGTTGCTAGGGGACCTCTCGGGATTCCTCTCCCGTCCATGCCGGGGCCTCAGTCCTTGTGTGGAGTCGGGGCCGGAACCTGAGGATTCCTCTCCAGTGTTGCCATGGATCTTGGGGTGCTTCTGAGTCTCCCCAGGGGAGTCAGGCCTCGTCTCGAGTGGGGGCATGCACGTGCGCTTTCCTCCCGAGCTGCAGCAGTAGTGTCACGCTTCCTGTCACGTGGATCAAGGGATCTGTGGCTTTCCCTCGAGGCTGTCCCTCGAGGCTTTCCCACGAGGCTTTCCCACAGGGCTGTGCCACGTGCCACCTTGGTGTGAGTCGATCCTCGGCGTGAAAGACGAGCCGGTGAAGGGAAAAGAGGTTCCTCTGGAATGGACTGAGACATCTGGGGGACTCTTGGAATGGTGGCACGACCCTGGAGTTCCTCTCGCCGTTCCTGTTGAGAGGGCCTCCTCTTGAGATGCGACGGGAAGGCCGGGAACTCTTTCCCGACGAAGCAGGGAAAGGATCCCTCATCTCGAGCTACGAGGCGCAAACGGGGCTCCTCTGGATGTGGGCGGGACCCTCGTGATTCCTCTCGAGTGGAGACGGCTAGGTCGGGGAACTTCTTGATTTGCACCAAGGGTGTGAAGGAGCCTTTCGAAGTGCCAGAGGTGAGGTGTGATCAGCCTCGAGACACCTCAGCAGAAATGGGCCTCATCTCGCCTGGAGGGGAGAACCTCCTGGATTTTCTCGAGTTGCGGCAGGTCTTCTCGAGTTACGACGTGGACCTCAGGGACCCGCTCTGGTGGCCTCAGGAAAGGCCAGTCCCCATGCGAGTTGCTAGGGGACCTCTCGGGATTCCTCTCCCGTCCATGCCGGGGCCTCAGTCCTTGTGTGGAGTCGGGGCCGGAACCTGAGGATTCCTCTCCAGTGTTGCCATGGATCTTGGGGTGCTTCTGAGTCTCCCCAGGGGAGTCAGGCCTCGTCTCGAGTGGGGGCATGCACGTGCGCTTTCCTCCCGAGCTGCAGCAGTAGTGTCACGCTTCCTGTCACGTGGATCAAGGGATCTGTGGCTTTCCCTCGAGGCTGTCCCTCGAGGCTTTCCCACGAGGCTTTCCCACAGGGCTGTGCCACGTGCCACCTTGGTGTGAGTCGATCCTCGGCGTGAAAGACGAGCCGGTGAAGGGAAAAGAGGTTCCTCTGGAATGGACTGAGACATCTGGGGGACTCTTGGAATGGTGGCACGACCCTGGAGTTCCTCTCGCCGTTCCTGTTGAGAGGGCCTCCTCTTGAGATGCGACGGGAAGGCCGGGAACTCTTTCCCGACGAAGCAGGGAAAGGATCCCTCATCTCGAGCTACGAGGCGGAAACGGGGCTCCTCTGGATGTGGGCGGGACCCTCGTGATTCCTCTCGAGTGGAGACGGCTAGGTCGGGGAACTTCTTGATTTGCACCAAGGGTGTGAAGGAGCCTTTCGAAGTTCCAGAGGTGAGGTGTGATCAGCCTCGAGACGCCTCAGCGGAAATGGGCGTCATCTCGCCTGGAGGGGAGAACCTCCTGGATTTTCTCGAGTTGCGGCAGGTCTTCTCGAGTTACGACGGGGACCTCAGGGACCCGCTCTGGTGGCCTCAGGAAAGGCCAGTCCCCATGCGAGTTGCTAGGGGACCTCTCGGGATTCCTCTCCCGTCCATGCCGGGGCCTCAGTCCTTGTGTGGAGTCGGGGCCGGAACCTGAGGATTCCTCTCCAGTGTTGCCATGGATCTTGGGGTGCTTCTGAGTCTCCCCAGGGGAGTCAGGCCTCGTCTCGAGTGGGGGCATGCACGTGCGCTTTCCTCCCGAGCTGCAGCAGTAGTGTCACGCTTCCTGTCACGTGGATCAAGGGATCTGTGGCTTTCCCTCGAGGCTGTCCCTCGAGGCTTTCCCACGAGGCTTTCCCACAGGGCTGTGCCACGTGCCACCTTGGTGTGAGTCGATCCTCGGCGTGAAAGACGAGCCGGTGAAGGGAAAAGAGGTTCCTCTGGAATGGACTGAGACATCTGGGGGACTCTTGGAATGGTGGCACGACCCTGGAGTTCCTCTCGCCGTTCCTGTTGAGAGGGCCTCCTCTTGAGATGCGACGGGAAGGCCGGAACTCTTTCCCGACGAAGCAGGGAAAGGATCCCTCATCTCGAGCTACGAGGCGGAAACGGGGCTCCTCTGGATGTGGGCGGGACCCTCGTGATTCCTCTCGAGTGGAGACGGCTAGGTCGGGGAACTTCTTGATTTGCACCAAGGGTGTGAAGGAGCCTTTCGAAGTGCCAGAGGTGAGGTGTGATCAGCCTCGAGACGCCTCAGCGGAAATGGGCGTCATCTCGCCTGGAGGGGAGAACCTCCTGGATTTTCTCGAGTTGCGGCAGGTCTTCTCGAGTTACGACGGGGACCTCAGGGACCCGCTCTGGTGGCCTCAGGAAAGGCCAGTCCCCATGCGAGTTGCTAGGGGACCTCTCGGGATTCCTCTCCCGTCCATGCCGGGGCCTCAGTCCTTGTGTGGAGTCGGGCCGGAACCTGAGGATTCCTCTCCAGTGTTGCCATGGATCTTGGGGTGCTTCTGAGTCTCCCCAGGGGAGTCAGGCCTCGTCTCGAGTGGGGGCATGCACGTGCGCTTTCCTCCCGAGCTGCAGCAGTAGTGTCACGCTTCCTGTCACGTGGATCAAGGGATCTGTGGCTTTCCCTCGAGGCTGTCCCTCGAGGCTTTCCCACGAGGCTTTCCCACAGGGCTGTGCCACGTGCCACCTTGGTGTGAGTCGATCCTCGGCGTGAAAGACGAGCCGGTGAAGGGAAAAGAGGTTCCTCTGGAATGGACTGAGACATCTGGGGGACTCTTGGAATGGTTGGCACGACCCTGGAGTTCCTCTCGCCGTTCCTGTTGAGAGGGCCTCCTCTTGAGATGCGACGGGAAGGCCGGGAACTCTTTCCCGTCGAAGCAGGGAAAGGATCCCTCATCTCGAGCTACGAGGCGGAAACGGGGCTCCTCTGGATGTGGGCGGGACCCTCGTGATTCCTCTCGAGTGGAGACGGCTAGGTCGGGGAACTTCTTGATTTGCACCAAGGGTGTGAAGGAGCCTTTCGAAGTTCCAGAGGTGAGGTGTGATCAGCCTCGAGAAGCCTCAGCGGAAATGGGCGTCATCTCGCCTGGAGGGGAGAACCTCCTGGATTTTCTCGAGTTGCGGCAGGTCTTCTCGAGTTACGACGGGGACCTCAGGGACCCGCTCTGGTGGCCTCAGGAAAGGCCAGTCCCCATGCGAGTTGCTAGGGGACCTCTCGGGATTCCTCTCCCGTCCATGCCGGGGCCTCAGTCCTTGTGTGGAGTCGGGGCCGGAACCTGAGGATTCCTCTCCAGTGTTGCCATGGATCTTGGGGTGCTTCTGAGTCTCCCCAGGGGAGTCAGGCCTCGTCTCGAGTGGGGGCATGCACGTGCGCTTTCCTCCCGAGCTGCAGCAGTAGTGTCACGCTTCCTGTCACGTGGATCAAGGGATCTGTGGCTTTCCCTCGAGCTGTCCCTCGAGGCTTTCCCACGAGGCTTTCCCACAGGGCTGTGCCACGTGCCACCTTGGTGTGAGTTGATCCTCGGCGTGAAAGACGAGCCGGTGAAGGGAAAAGAGGTTCCTCTGGAATGGACTGAGACATCTGGGGGACTCTTGGAATGGTGGCACGACCCTGGAGTTCCTCTCGCCGTTCCTGTTGAGAGGGCCTACTCTTGAGATGCGACGGGAAGGCCGGAACTCTTTCCCGACGAAGCAGGGAAAGGATCCCTCATCTCGAGCTACGAGGCGGAAACGGGGCTCCTCTGGATGTGGGCGGGACCCTCGTGATTCCTCTCGAGTGGAGACGGCTAGGTCGGGGAACTTCTTGATTTGCACCAAGGGTGTGAAGGAGCCTTTCGAAGTTCCAGAGGTGAGGTGTGATCAGCCTCGAGACGCCTCAGCGGAAATGGGCGTCATCTCGCCTGGAGGGGAGAACCTCCTGGATTTTCTCGAGTTGCGGCAGGTCTTCTCGAGTTACGACGGGGACCTCAGGGACCCGCTCTGGTGGCCTCAGGAAAGCCAGTCCCCATGCGAGTTGCTAGGGGACCTCTCGGGATTCCTCTCCCGTCCATGCCGGGGCCTCAGTCCTTGTGTGGAGTCGGGGCCGGAACCTGAGGATTCCTCTCCAGTGTTGCCATGGATCTTGGGGTGCTTCTGAGTCTCCCCAGGGGAGTCAGGCCTCGTCTCGAGTGGGGGCATGCACGTGCGCTTTCCTCCCGAGCTGCAGCAGTAGTGTCACGCTTCCTGTCACGTGGATCAAGGGATCTGTGGCTTTCCCTCGAGGCTGTCCCTCGAGGCTTTCCCACGAGGCTTTCCCACAGGGCTGTGCCACGTGCCACCTTGGTGTGAGTCGATCCTCGGCGTGAAAGACGAGCCGGTGAAGGGAAAAGAGGTTCCTCTGGAATGGACTGAGACATCTGGGGGACTCTTGGAATGGTGGCACGACCCTGGAGTTCCTCTCGCCGTTCCTGTTGAGAGGCCTCCTCTTGAGATGCGACGGGAAGGCCGGGAACTCTTTCCCGACGAAGCAGGGAAAGGATCCCTCATCTCGAGCTACGAGGCGGAAACGGGGCTCCTCTGGATGTGGGCGGGACCCTCGTGATTCCTCTCGAGTGGAGACGGCTAGGTCGGGGAACTTCTTGATTATGCACCAAGGGTGTGAAGGAGCCTTTCGAAGTGCCAGAGGTGAGGTGTGATCAGCCTCGAGACGCCTCAGCGGAAATGGGCGTCATCTCGCCTGGAGGGGAGAACCTCCTGGATTTTCTCGAGTTGCGGCAGGTCTTCTCGAGTTACGACGGGGACCTCAGGGACCCGCTCTGGTGGCCTCAGGAAAGGCCAGTCCCCATGCGAGTTGCTAGGGGACCTCTCGGGATTCCTCTCCCGTCCATGCCGGGGCCTCAGTCCTTGTGTGGAGTCGGGCCGGAACCTGAGGATTCCTCTCCAGTGTTGCCATGGATCTTGGGGGTGCTTCTGAGTCTCCCCAGGGGAGTCAGGCCTCGTCTCGAGTGGGGGCATGCACGTGCGCTTTCCTCCCGAGCTGCAGCAGTAGTGTCACGCTTCTGTCACGTGGATCAAGGGATCTGTGGCTTTCCCTCGAGGCTGTCCCTCGAGGCTTTCCCACGAGGCTTTCCCACAGGGCTGTGCCACGTGCCACCTTGGTGTGAGTCGATCCTCGGCGTGAAAGACGAGCCGGTGAAGGGAAAAGAGGTTCCTCTGGAATGGACTGAGACATCTGGGGGACTCTTGGAATGGTGGCACGACCCTGGAGTTCCTCTCGCCGTTCCTGTTGAGAGGGCCTCCTCTTGAGATGCGACGGGAAGGCCGGGAACTCTTTCCCGTCGAAGCAGGGAAAGGATCCCTCATCTCGAGCTACGAGGCGGGAAACGGGGCTCCTCTGGATGTGGGCGGGACCCTCGTGATTCCTCTCGAGTGGAGACGGCTAGGTCGGGGGAACTTCTTGATTTGCACCAAGGGTGTGAAGGAGCCTTTCGAAGTTCCAGAGGAGAGGTGTGATCAGCCTCGAGAAGCCTCAGCGGAAATGGGCGTCATCTCGCCTGGAGGGAGAACCTCCTGGATTTTCTCGAGTTGCGGCAGGTCTTCTCGAGTTACGACGGGGACCTCAGGGACCCGCTCTGGTGGGCCTCAGGAAAGGCCAGTCCCCATGCGAGTTGCTAGGGGACCTCTCGGGATTCCTCTCCCGTCCATGCCGGGGCCTCAGTCCTTGTGTGGAGTCGGGGCCGGAACCTGAGGATTCCTCTCCAGTGTTGCCATGGATCTTGGGGTGCTTCTGAGTCTCCCCAGGGGAGTCAGGCCTCGTCTCGAGTGGGGGCATGCACGTGCGCTTTCCCCCTCCCCCCCGAGCTGCAGCAGTAGTGTCACGCTTCCTGTCACGTGGATCAAGGGATCTGTGGCTTTCCCTCGAGGCTGTCCCTCGAGGCTTTCCCACGAGGCTTTCCCACAGGGCTGTGCCACGTGCCACCTTGGTGTGAGTTGATCCTCGGCGTGAAAGACGAGCCGGTGAAGGGAAAAGAGGTTCCTCTGGAATGGACTGAGACATCTGGGGGACTCTTGGAATGGTGGCACGACCCTGGAGTTCCTCTCGCCGTTCCTGTTGAGAGGGCCTACTCTTGAGATGCGACGGGAAGGCCGGGAACTCTTTCCCGACGAAGCAGGGAAAGGATCCCTCATCTCGAGCTACGAGGCGGAAACGGGGCTCCTCTGGATGTGGGCGGGACCCTCGTGATTCCTCTCGAGTGGAGACGGCTAGGTCGGGGAACTTCTTGATTTGCACCAAGGGTGTGAAGGAGCCTTTCGAAGTTCCAGAGGTGAGGTGTGATCAGCCTCGAGACGCCTCAGCGGAAATGGGCGTCATCTCGCCTGGAGGGGAGAACCTCCTGGATTTTCTCGAGTTGCGGCAGGTCTTCTCGAGTTACGACGGGGACCTCAGGGACCCGCTCTGGTGGCCTCAGGAAAGGCCAGTCCCCATGCGAGTTGCTAGGGGACCTTCCTCTCCCGTCCATGCCGGGGCCTCAGTCCTTGTGTGGAGTCGGGGCCGGAACCTGAGGATTCCTCTCCAGTGTTGCCATGGATCTTGGGGTGCTTCTGAGTCTCCCCAGGGGAGTCAGGCCTCGTCTCGAGTGGGGGCATGCACGTGCGCTTTCCTCCCGAGCTGCAGCAGTAGTGTCACGCTTCCTGTCACGTGGATCAAGGGATCTGTGGCTTTCCCTCGAGGCTGTCCCTCGATTCTTTCCCACGAGGCTTTCCCACAGGGCTGTGCCACGTGCCACCTTGGTGTGAGTCGATCCTCGGCGTGAAAGACGAGCCGGTGAAGGGAAAAGAGGTTCCTCTGGAATGGACTGAGACATCTGGGGGACTCTTGGAATGGTGGCACGACCCTGGAGTTCCTCTCGCCGTTCCTGTTGAGAGGGCCTCCTCTTGAGATGCGACGGGAAGGCCGGGAACTCTTTCCCGACCAAGCAGGGAAAGGATCCCTCATCTCGAGCTACGAGGCGGAAACGGGGCTCCTCTGGATGTGGGCGGGACCCTCGTGATTCCTCTCGAGTGGAGACGGCTAGGTCGGGGAACTTCTTGATTTGCACCAAGGGTGTGAAGGAGCCTTTCGAAGTTCCAGAGGTGAGGTGTGATCAGCCTCGAGACGCCTCAGCGGAAATGGGCCTCATCTCGCCTGGAGGGGAGAACCTCCTGGATTTTCTCGAGTTGCGGCAGGTCTTCTCGAGTTACGACGGGGACCTCAGGGACCCGCTCTGGTGGCCTCAGGAAAGGCCAGTCCCCATGCGAGTTGCTAGGGGACCTCTCGGGATTCCTCTCCCGCCCATGCCGGGGCCTCAGTCCTTGTGTGGAGTCGGGGCCGGAACCTGAGGATTCCTCTCCAGTGTTGCCATGGATCTTGGGGTGCTTCTGAGTCTCCCCAGGGGAGTCAGGCCTCGTCTCGAGTGGGGGCATGCACGTGCGCTTTCCTCCCGAGCTGCAGCAGTAGTGTCACGCTTCCTGTCACGTGGATCAAGGGATCTGTGGCTTTCCCTCGAGGCTGTCCCTCGAGGCTTTCCCACGAGGCTTTCCCACAGGGCTGTGCCACGTGCCACCTTGGTGTGAGTCGATCCTCGGCGTGAAAGACGAGCCGGTGAAGGGAAAAGAGGTTCCTCCGGAATGGACTGAGTCATCTGGGGGACTCTTGGAATGGTGGCACGACCCTGGAGTTCCTCTCGCCGTTCCTGTTGAGAGGGCCTCCTCTTGAGATGCGACGGGAACGCCGGGAACTCTTTCCCGACGAAGCAGGGAAAGGATCCCTCATCTCGAGCTACGAGGCGGAAACGGGGCTCCTCTGGATGTGGGCGGGACCCTCGTGATTCCTCTCGAGTGGAGACGGCTAGGTCGGGGAACTTCTTGATTTGCACCAAGGGTGTGAAGGAGCCTTTCGAAGTTCCAGAGGTGAGGTGTGATCAGCCTCGAGACGCCTCAGCGGAAATGGGCGTCATCTCGCCTGGAGGGGAGAACCTCCTGGATTTTCTCGAGTTGCGGCAGGTCTTCTCGAGTTACGACGGGGACCTCAGGGACCCGCTCTGGTGGCCTCAGGAAAGGCCAGTCCCCATGCGAGTTGCTAGGGGACCTCTCGGGATTCCTCTCCCGTCCATGCCGGGGCCTCAGTCCTTGTGTGGAGTCGGGGCCGGAACCTGAGGATTCCTCTCCAGTGTTGCCATGGATCTTGGGGTGCTTCTGAGTCTCCCCAGGGGAGTCAGGCCTCGTCTCGAGTGGGGGCATGCACGTGCGCTTTCCTCCCGAGCTGCAGCAGTAGTGTCACGCTTCCTGTCACGTGGATCAAGGGATCTGTGGCTTTCCCTCGAGGCTGTCCCTCGAGGCTTTCCCACGAGGCTTTCCCACAGGGCTGTGCCACGTGCCACCTTGGTGTGAGTCGATCCTCGGCGTGAAAGACGAGCCGGTGAAGGGAAAAGAGGTTCCTCTGGAAAGGACTGAGACATCTGGGGGACTCTTGGAATGGTGGCACGACCCTGGAGTTCCTCTCGCCGTTCCTGTTGAGAGGGCCTCCTCTTGAGATGCGACGGGAAGGCCGGGAACTCTTTCCCGACGAAGCAGGGAAAGGATCCCTCATCTCGAGCTACGAGGCGGAAACGGGGCTCCTCTGGATGTGGGCGGGACCCTCGTGATTCCTCTCGAGTGGAGACGGCTAGGTCGGGGAACTTCTTGATTTGCACCAAGGGTGTGAAGGAGCCTTTCGAAGTGCCAGAGGTGAGGTGTGATCAGCCTCGAGACGCCTCAGCGGAAATGGGCCTCATCTCGCCTGGAGGGGAGAACCTCCTGGATTTTCTCGAGTTGCGGCAGGTCTTCTCGAGTTACGACGGGGACCTCAGGGACCCGCTCTGGTGGCCTCAGGAAAGGCCGGTCCCCATGTGAGTTCCTAGGGGACCTCTCGGGATTCCTCTCCCGTCCATGCCGGGGCCTCAGTCCTTGTGTGGAGTCGGGGCCGGAACCTGAGGATTCCTCTCCAGTGTTGCCATGGATCTTGGGGTGCTTCTGAGTCTCCCCAGGGGAGTCAGGCCTCGTCTCGAGTGGGGGCATGCACGTGCGCTTTCCTCCCGAGCTGCAGCAGTAGTGTCACGCTTCCTGTCACGTGGATCAAGGGATCTGTGGCTTTCCCTCGAGGCTGTCCCTCGAGGCTTTCCCACGAGGCTTTCCCACAGGGCTGTGCCACGTGCCACCTTGGTGTGAGTCGATCCTCGGCGTGAAAGACGAGCCGGTGAAGGGAAAAGAGGTTCCTCTGGAATGGACTGAGACATCTGGGGGACTCTTGGAATGGTGGCACGACCCTGGAGTTCCTCTCGCCGTTCCTGTTGAGAGGGCCTCCTCTTGAGATGCGACGGGAAGGCCGGGAACTCTTTCCCGACGAAGCAGGGAAAGGGTCCCTCATCTCGAGCTACGAGGCGGAAACGGGGCTCCTCTGGATGTGGGCGGGACCCTCGTGATTCCTCTCGAGTGGAGACGGCTAGGTCGGGGAACTTCTTGATTTGCACCAAGGGTGTGAAGGACCCTTTCGAAGTTCCAGAGGTGAGGTGTGATCAGCCTCGAGACGCCTCAGCGGAAATGGGCCTCATCTCGCCTGGAGGGGAGAACCTCCTGGATTTTCTCGAGTTGCGGCAGGTCTTCTCGAGTTACGACGGGGACCTCAGGGACCCGCTCTGGTGGCCTCAGGAAAGGCCAGTCCCCATGCGAGTTGCTAGGGGACCTCTCGGGATTCCTCTCCCGTCCATGCCGGGGCCTCAGTCCTTGTGTGGAGTCGGGGCCGGAACCTGAGGATTCCTCTCCAGTGTTGCCATGGATCTTGGGGTGCTTCTGAGTCTCCCCAGGGGAGTCAGGCCTCGTCTCGAGTGGGGGCATGCACGTGCGCTTTCCTCCCGAGCTGCAGCAGTAGTGTCACGCTTCCTGTCACGTGGATCAAGGGATCTGTGGCTTTCCCTCGAGGCTGTCCCTCGAGGCTTTCCCACGAGGCTTTCCCACAGGGCTGTGCCACGTGCCACCTTGGTGTGAGTCGATCCTCGGCGTGAAAGACGAGCCGGTGAAGGGAAAAGAGGTTCCTCTGGAATGGACTGAGACATCTGGGGGACTCTTGGAATGGTGGCACGACCCTGGAGTTCCTCTCGCCGTTCCTGTTGAGAGGGCCTCCTCTTGAGATGCGACGGGAAGGCCGGGAACTCTTTCCCGACGAAGCAGGGAAAGGATCCCTCATCTCGAGCTACGAGGCGGAAACGGGGCTCCTCTGGATGTGGGCGGGACCCTCGTGATTCCTCTCGAGTGGAGACGGCTAGGTCGGGGAACTTCTTGATTTGCACCAAGGGTGTGAAGGAGCCTTTCGAAGTGCCAGAGGTGAGGTGTGATCAGCCTCGAGACGCCTCAGCAGAAATGGGCCTCATCTCGCCTGGAGGGGAGAACCTCCTGGATTTTCTCGAGTTGCGGCAGGTCTTCTCGAGTTACGACGGGGACCTCAGGGACCCGCTCTGGTGGCCTCAGGAAAGGCCAGTCCCCATGCGAGTTGCTAGGGGACCTCTCGGGATTCCTCTCCCGTCCATGCCGGGGCCTCAGTCCTTGTGTGGAGTCGGGGCCGGAACCTGAGGATTCCTCTCCAGTGTTGCCATGGATCTTGGGGTGCTTCTGAGTCTCCCCAGGGGAGTCAGGCCTCGTCTCGAGTGGGGGCATGCACGTGCGCTTTCCTCCCGAGCTGCAGCAGTAGTGTCACGCTTCCTGTCACGTGGATCAAGGGATCTGTGGCTTTCCCTCGAGGCTGTCCCTCGAGGCTTTCCCACGAGGCTTTCCCACAGGGCTGTGCCACGTGCCACCTTGGTGTGAATCGATCCTCGGCGTGAAAGACGAGCCGGTGAAGGGAAAAGAGGTTCCTCTGGAATGGACTGAGACATCTGGGGGACTCTTGGAATGGTGGCACGACCCTGGAGTTCCTCTCGCCGTTCCTGTTGAGAGGGCCTCCTCTTGAGATGCGACGGGAAGGCCGGGAACTCTTTCCCGACGAAGCAGGGAAAGGATCCCTCATCTCGAGCTACGAGGCGGAAACGGGGCTCCTCTGGATGTGGGCGGGACCCTCGTGATTCCTCTCGAGTGGAGACGGCTAGGTCGGGGAACTTCTTGATTTGCACCAAGGGTGTGAAGGAGCCTTTCGAAGTGCCAGAGGTGAGGTGTGATCAGCCTCGAGACGCCTCAGCGGAAATGGGCCTCATCTCGCCTGGAGGGGAGAACCTCCTGGATTTTCTCGAGTTGCGGCAGGTCTTCTCGAGTTACGACGGGGACCTCAGGGACCCGCTCTGGTGGCCTCAGGAAAGGCCAGTCCCCATGCGAGTTGCTAGGGGACCTCTCGGGATTCCTCTCCCGTCCATGCCGGGGCCTCAGTCCTTGTGTGGAGTCGGGGCCGGAACCTGAGGATTCCTCTCCAGTGTTGCCATGGATCTTGGGGTGCTTCTGAGTCTCCCCAGGCGAGTCAGGCCTCGTCTCGAGTGGGGGCATGCACGTGCGCTTTCCTCCCGAGCTGCAGCAGTAGTGTCACGCTTCCTGTCACGTGGATCAAGGGATCTGTGGCTTTCCCTCGAGGCTGTCCCTCGAGGCTTTCCCACGAGGCTTTCCCACAGGGCTGTGCCACGTGCCACCTTGGTGTGAGTCGATCCTCGGCGTGAAAGACAAGCCGGTGAAGGGAAAAGAGGTTCCTCTGGAATGGACTGAGTCATCTGGGGGACTCTTGGAATGGTGGCACGACCCTGGAGTTCCTCTCGCCGTTCCTGTTGAGAGGGCCTCCTCTTGAGATGCGACGGGAACGCCGGGAACTCTTTCCCGACGAAGCAGGGAAAGGATCCCTCATCTCGAGCTACGAGGCGGAAACGGGGCTCCTCTGGATGTGGGCGGGACCCTCGTGATTCCTCTCGAGTGGAGACGGTTAGGTCGGGGAACTTCTTGATTTGCACCAAGGGTGTGAAGGAGCCTTTCGAAGTTCCAGAGGTGAGGTGTGATCAGCCTCGAGACGCCTCAGCGGAAATGGGCGTCATCTCGCCTGGAGGGGAGAACCTCCTGGATTTTCTCGAGTTGCGGCAGGTCTTCTCGAGTTACGACGGGGACCTCAGGGACCCGCTCTGGTGGCCTCAGGAAAGGCCAGTCCCCATGCGAGTTGCTAGGGGACCTCTCGGGATTCCTCTCCCGTCCATGCCGGGGCCTCAGTCCTTGTGTGGAGTCGGGGCCGGAACCTGAGGATTCCTCTCCAGTGTTGCCATGGATCTTGGGGTGCTTCTGAGTCTCCCCAGGGGAGTCAGGCCTCGTCTCGAGTGGGGGCATGCACGTGCGCTTTCCTCCCGAGCTGCAGCAGTAGTGTCACGCTTCCTGTCACGTGGATCAAGGGATCTGTGGCTTTCCCTCGAGGCTGTCCCTCGAGGCTTTCCCACGAGGCTTTCCCACAGGGCTGTGCCACGTGCCACCTTGGTGTGAGTCGATCCTCGGCGTGAAAGACGAGCCGGTGAAGGGAAAAGAGGTTCCTCTGGAATGGACTGAGACATCTGGGGGACTCTTGGAATGGTGGCACGACCCTGGAGTTCCTCTCGCCGTTCCTGTTGAGAGGGCCTCCTCTTGAGATGCGACGGGAACGCCGGGAACTCTTTCCCGACGAAGCAGGGAAAGGATCCCTCATCTCGAGCTACGAGGCGGAAACGGGGCTCCTCTGGATGTGGGCGGGACCCTCGTGATTCCTCTCGAGTGGAGACGGCTAGGTCGGGGAACTTCTTGATTTGCACCAAGGGTGTGAAGGAGCCTTTCGAAGTGCCAGAGGTGAGGTGTGATCAGCCTCGAGACGCCTCAGCAGAAATGGGCCTCATCTCGCCTGGAGGGGAGAACCTCCTGGATTTTCTCGAGTTGCGGCAGGTCTTCTCGAGTTACGACGGGGACCTCAGGGACCCGCTCTGGTGGCCTCAGGAAAGGCCAGTCCCCATGCGAGTTGCTAGGGGACCTCTCGGGATTCCTCTCCCGTCCATGCCGGGGCCTCAGTCCTTGTGTGGAGTCGGGGCCGGAACCTGAGGATTCCTCTCCAGTGTTGCCATGGATCTTGGGGTGCTTCTGAGTCTCCCCAGGGGAGTCAGGCCTCGTCTCGAGTGGGGGCATGCACGTGCGCTTTCCTCCCGAGCTGCAGCAGTAGTGTCACGCTTCCTGTCACGTGGATCAAGGGATCTGTGGCTTTCCCTCGAGGCTGTCCCTCGAGGCTTTCCCACGAGGCTTTCCCACAGGGCTGTGCCACGTGCCACCTTGGTGTGAATCGATCCTCGGCGTGAAAGACGAGCCGGTGAAGGGAAAAGAGGTTCCTCTGGAATGGACTGAGACATCTGGGGGACTCTTGGAATGGTGGCACGACCCTGGAGTTCCTCTCGCCGTTCCTGTTGAGAGGGCCTCCTCTTGAGATGCGACGGGAAGGCCGGGAACTCTTTCCCGACGAAGCAGGGAAAGGATCCCTCATCTCGAGCTACGAGGTGGAAACGGGGCTCCTCTGGATGTGGGCGGGACCCTCGTGATTCCTCTCGAGTGGAGACGGCTAGGTCGGGGAACTTCTTGATTTGCACCAAGGGTGTGAAGGAGCCTTTCGAAGTGCCAGAGGTGAGGTGTGATCAGCCTCGAGACGCCTCAGCGGAAATGGGCCTCATCTCGCCTGGAGGGGAGAACCTCCTGGATTTTCTCGAGTTGCGGCAGGTCTTCTCGAGTTACGACGGGGACCTCAGGGACCCGCTCTGGTGGCCTCAGGAAAGGCCAGTCCCCATGCGAGTTGCTAGGGGACCTCTCGGGATTCCTCTCCCGTCCATGCCGGGGCCTCAGTCCTTGTGTGGAGTCGGGGCCGGAACCTGAGGATTCCTCTCCAGTGTTGCCATGGATCTTGGGGTGCTTCTGAGTCTCCCCAGGGGAGTCAGGCCTCGTCTCGAGTGGGGGCATGCACGTGCGCTTTCCTCCCGAGCTGCAGCAGTAGTGTCACGCTTCCTGTCACGTGGATCAAGGGATCTGTGGCTTTCCCTCGAGGCTGTCCCTCGAGGCTTTCCCACGAGGCTTTCCCACAGGGCTGTGCCACGTGCCACCTTGGTGTGAGTCGATCCTCGGCGTGAAAGACGAGCCGGTGAAGGGAAAAGAGGTTCCTCTGGAATGGACTGAGTCATCTGGGGGACTCTTGGAATGGTGGCACGACCCTGGAGTTCCTCTCGCCGTTCCTGTTGAGAGGGCCTCCTCTTGAGATGCGACGGGAACGCCGGGAACTCTTTCCCGACGAAGCAGGGAAAGGATCCCTCATCTCGAGCTACGAGGCGGAAACGGGGCTCCTCTGGATGTGGGCGGGACCCTCGTGATTCCTCTCGAGTGGAGACGGCTAGGTCGGGGAACTTCTTGATTTGCACCAAGGGTGTGAAGGAGCCTTTCGAAGTTCCAGAGGTGAGGTGTGATCAGCCTCGAGACGCCTCAGCGGAAATGGGCGTCATCTCGCCTGGAGGGGAGAACCTCCTGGATTTTCTCGAGTTGCGGCAGGTCTTCTCGAGTTACGACGGGGACCTCAGGGACCCGCTCTGGTGGCCTCAGGAAAGGCCAGTCCCCATGCGAGTTGCTAGGGGACCTCTCGGGATTCCTCTCCCGTCCATGCCGGGGCCTCAGTCCTTGTGTGGAGTCGGGGCCGGAACCTGAGGATTCCTCTCCAGTGTTGCCATGGATCTTGGGGTGCTTCTGAGTCTCCCCAGGGGAGTCAGGCCTCGTCTCGAGTGGGGGCATGCACGTGCGCTTTCCTCCCGAGCTGCAGCAGTAGTGTCACGCTTCCTGTCACGTGGATCAAGGGATCTGTGGCTTTCCCTCGAGGCTGTCCCTCGAGGCTTTCCCACGAGGCTTTCCCACAGGGCTGTGCCACGTGCCACCTTGGTGTGAGTCGATCCTCGGCGTGAAAGACGAGCCGGTGAAGGGAAAAGAGGTTCCTCTGGAATGGACTGAGACATCTGGGGGACTCTTGGAATGGTGGCACGACCCTGGAGTTCCTCTCGCCGTTCCTGTTGAGAGGGCCTCCTCTTGAGATGCGACGGGAACGCCGGGAACTCTTTCCCGACGAAGCAGGGAAAGGATCCCTCATCTCGAGCTACGAGGCGGAAACGGGGCTCCTCTGGATGTGGGCGGGACCCTCGTGATTCCTCTCGAGTGGAGACAGCTAGGTCGGGGAACTTCTTGATTTGCACCAAGGGTGTGAAGGAGCCTTTCGAAGTTCCAGAGGTGAGGTGTGATCAGCCTCGAGACGCCTCAGCGGAAATGGGCCTCATCTCGCCTGGAGGGGAGAACCTCCTGGATTTTCTCGAGTTGCGGCAGGTCTTCTCGAGTTACGACGGGGACCTCAGGGACCCGCTCTGGTGGCCTCAGGAAAGGCCGGTCCCCATGCGAGTTGCTAGGGGACCTCTCTGGATTCCTCTCCCGTCCATGCCGGGGCCTCAGTCCTTGTGTGGAGTCGGGGCCGGAACCTCAGGATTCCTCTCCAGTGTTGCCATGGATCTTGGGGTGCTTCTGAGTCTCCCCAGGGGAGTCAGGCCTCGTCTCGAGTGGGGGCATGCACGTGCGCTTTCCTCCCGAGCTGCAGCAGTAGTGTCACGCTTCCTGTCACGTGGATCAAGGGATCTGTGGCTTTCCCTCGAGGCTGTCCCTCGAGGCTTTCCCACGAGGCTTTCCCACAGGGCTGTGACACGTGCCACCTTGGTGTGAGTCGATCCTCGGCGTGAAAGACGAGCCGGTGAAGGGAAAAGAGGTTCCTCTGGAATGGACTGAGACATCTGGGGGACTCTTGGAATGGTGGCACGACCCTGGAGTTCCTCTTGCCGTTCCTGTTGAGAGGGCCTCCTCTTGAGATGCGACGGGAACGCCGGGAACTCTTTCCCGACGAAGCAGGGAAAGGATCCCTCATCTCGAGCTACGAGGCGGAAACGGGGCTCCTCTGGATGTGGGCGGGACCCTCGTGATTCCTCTCGAGTGGAGACCGCTAGGTCGGGGAACTTCTTGATTTGCACCAAGGGTGTGAAGGAGCCTTTCGAAGTTCCAGAGGTGAGGTGTGATCAGCCTCGAGACGCCTCAGCGGAAATGGGCGTCATCTCGCCTGGAGGGGAGAACCTCCTGGATTTTCTCGAGTTGCGGCAGGTCTTCTCGAGTTACGACGGGGACCTCAGGGACCCGCTCTGGTGGCCTCAGGAAAGGCCAGTCCCCATGCAAGTTGCTAGGGGACCTCTCGGGATTCCTCTCCCGTCCATGCCGGGGCCTCAGTCCTTGTGTGGAGTCGGGGCCGGAACCTGAGGATTCCTCTCCAGTGTTGCCATGGATCTTGGGGTGCTTCTGAGTCTCCCCAGGGGAGTCAGGCCTCGTCTCGAGTGGGGGCATGCACGTGCGCTTTCCTCCCGAGCTGCAGCAGTAGTGTCACGCTTCCTGTCACGTGGATCAAGGGATCTGTGGCTTTCCCTCGAGGCTGTCCCTCGAGGCTTTCCCACGAGGCTTTCCCACAGGGCTGTGCCACGTGCCACCTTGGTGTGAGTCGATCCTCGGCGTGAAAGACGAGCCGGTGAAGGGAAAAGAGGTTCCTCTGGAATGGACTGAGACATCTGGGGGACTCTTGGAATGGTGGCACGACCCTGGAGTTCCTCTCGCCGTTCCTGTTGAGAGGGCCTCCTCTTGAGATGCGACGGGAACGCCGGGAACTCTTTCCCGACGAAGCAGGGAAAGGATCCCTCATCTCGAGCTACGAGGCGGAAACGGGGCTCCTCTGGATGTGGGCGGGACCCTCGTGATTCCTCTCGAGTGGAGACGGCTAGGTCGGGGAACTTCTTGATTTGCACCAAGGGTGTGAAGGAGCCTTTCGAAGTTCCAGAGGTGAGGTGTGATCAGCCTCGAGACGCCTCAGCGGAAATGGGCCTCATCTCGCCTGGAGGGGAGAACCTCCTGGATTTTCTCGAGTTGCGGCAGGTCTTCTCGAGTTACGACGGGGACCTCAGGGACCCGCTCTTGTGGCCTCAGGAAAGGCTAGTCCCCATGCGATTTGCTAGGGGACCTCTCGGGATTCCTCTCCCGTCCATGCCGGGGCCTCAGTCCTTGTGTGGAGTCGGGGCCGGAACCTGAGGATTCCTCTCCAGTGTTGCCATGGATCTTGGGGTGCTTCTGAGTCTCCCCAGGGGAGTCAGGCCTCGTCTCGAGTGGGGGCATGCACGTGCGCTTTCCTCCCGAGCTGCAGCAGTAGTGTCACGCTTCCTGTCACGTGGATCAAGGGATCTGTGGCTTTCCCTCGAGGCTGTCCCTCGAGGCTTTCCCACGAGGCTTTCCCACAGGGCTGTGCCACGTGCCACCTTGGTGTGAGTCGATCCTCGGCGTGAAAGACGAGCCGGTGAAGGGAAAAGAGGTTCCTCTGGAATGGACTGAGACATCTGGGGGACTCTTGGAATGGTGGCACGACCCTGGAGTTCCTCTCGATGTTCCTGTAGACAGGGCCTCCACTTCAGCTGCGACGGGAACGCCGGGAACTCTTTCCCCACGAAGCAGGGAAAGGATCCCTCATCTCGAGCTACGAGGCGGAAACGGGGCTCCTCTGGATGTGGGCGGGACCCTCGTGATTCCTCTCGAGTGGAGACGGGTATGTCGGGGAACTTCTTGATTTGCACCAAGGGTGTGAAGGACCCTTTCGAAGTTCCAGAGGTGAGGTGTGATCAGCCTCGAGACGCCTCATCGGAAATGGGCCTTATCTCGCCTGGATGGGAGAACCTCCTGGATTTTCTCGAGCTGCAGCAGGTCTTCTCGAGTTACGACGGGGACCTCAGGGACCCGCTCTGGTGGCCTCAGGAAAGGCCAGTCCCCATGCGAGTTGCTAGGGGACCTCTCGGGATTCCTCTCCCGTCCATGCCGGGGCCTCAGTCCTTGTGTGGAGTCGGAGCCGGAACCTGAGGATTCCTCTCCAGTGTTGCCATGGATCTTGGGGTGCTTCTGAGTCTCCCCAGGGGAGTCAGGCCTCGTGTCGAGTGGGGGCATGCACGTGCGCTTTCCTCCCGAGCTGCAGCAGTAGTGTCACGCTTCCTGTCACGTGGATCAAGGGATCTGTGGCTTTCCCTCGAGGCTGTCCCTCGAGGCTTTCCCACGAGGCTTTCCCACAGGGCTGTGCCACGTGCCACCTTGGTGTGAGTCGATCCTCGGCGTGAAAGACGAGCCGGTGAAGGGAAAAGAGGTTCCTCTGGAATGGACTGAGACCTCTGGGGGACTCTTGGAATGGTGGCACGACCCTGGAGTTCCTCTCGCCGTTCCTGTTGAGAGGGCCTCCTCTTGAGATGCGACGGGAACGCCGGGAACTCTTTCCCGACGAAGCAGGGAAAGGATCCCTCATCTCGAGCTACGAGGCGGAAACGGGGCTCCTCTGGATGTGGGCGGGACCCTCGTGATTCCTCTCGAGCGGAGACGGCTAGGTCGGGGAACTTCTTGATTTGCACCAAGGGTGTGAAGGAGCCTTTCGAAGTTCCAGAGGTGAGGTGTGATCAGCCTCGAGACGCCTCAGCGGAAATGGGCCTCATCTCGCCTGGAGGGGAGAACCTCCTGGATTTTCTCGAGTTGCGGCAGGTCTTCTCGAGTTACGACGGGGACCTCAGGGACCCGCTCTGGTGGCCTCAGGAAAGGCCGGTCCCCATGCGAGTTGCTAGGGGACCTCTCGGGATTCCTCTCCCGTCCATGCCGGGGCCTCAGTCCTTGTGTGGAGTCGGGGCCGGAACCTGAGGATTCCTCTCCAGTGTTGCCATGGATCTTGGGGTGCTTCTGAGTCTCCCCAGGGGAGTCAGGCCTCGTCTCGAGTGGGGGCATGCACGTGCGCTTTCCTCCCGAGCTGCAGCAGTAGTGTCACGCTTCCTGTCACGTGGATCAAGGGATCTGTGGCTTTCCCTCGAGGCTGTCCCTCGAGGCTTTCCCACGAGGCTTTCCCACAGGGCTGTGCCACGTGCCACCTTGGTGTGAGTCGATCCTCGGCGTGAAAGACGAGCCGGTGAAGGGAAAAGAGGTTCCTCTGGAATGGACTGAGACATCTGGGGGACTCTTGGAATGGTGGCACGACCCTGGAGTTCCTCTCGCCGTTCCTGTTGAGAGGGCCTCCTCTTGAGATGCGACGGGAACGCCGGGAACTCTTTCCCGACGAAGCAGGGAAAGGATCCCTCATCTCGAGCTACGAGGCGGAAACGGGGCTCCTCTGGATGTGGGCGGGACCCTCGTGATTCCTCTCGAGTGGAGACGGCTAGGTCGGGGAACTTCTTGATTTGCACCAAGGGTGTGAAGGAGCCTTTCGAAGTTCCAGAGGGGAGGTGTGATCAGCCTCGAGACGCCTCAGCGGAAATGGGCCTCATCTCGCCTGGAGGGGAGAACCTCCTGGATTTTCTCGAGTTGCGGCAGGTCTTCTCGAGTTACGACGGGGACCTCAGGGACCCGCTCTGGTGGCCTCAGGAAAGGCCAGTCCCCATGCGAGTTGCTAGGGGGCCTCTCGGGATTCCTCTCCCGTCCATGCCGGGGCCTCAGTCCTTGTGTGGAGTCGGGGCCGGAACCTGAGGATTCCTCTCCAGTGTTGCCATGGATCTTGGGGTGCTTCTGAGTCTCCCCAGGGGAGTCAGGCCTCGTGTCGAGTGGGGGCATGCACGTGCGCTTTCCTCCCGAGCTGCAGCAGTAGTGTCACGCTTCCTGTCACGTGGATCAAGGGATCTGTGGCTTTCCCTCGAGGCTGTCCCTCGAGGCTTTCCCACGAGGCTTTCCCACAGGGCTGTGCCACGTGCCACCTTTTTGTGAGTCGATCCTCGGCGTGAAAGACGAGCCGGTGAAGGGAAAAGAGGTTCCTCTGGAATGGACTGAGACATCTGGGGGACTCTTGGAATGGTGGCACGACCCTGGAGTTCCTCTCGCCGTTCCTGTTGAGAGGGCCTCCTCTTGAGATGCGACGGGAACGCCGGGAACTCTTTCCCGACGAAGCAGGGAAAGGATCCCTCATCTCGAGCTACGAGGCGGAAACAGGGCTCCTCTGGATGTGGGCGGGACCCTCGTGATTCCTCTCGAGTGGAGACGGCTAGGTCGGGGAACTTCTTGATTTGCACCAAGGGTGTGAAGGAGCCTTTCGAAGTTCCAGAGGTGAGGTGTGATCAACCTCGAGACGCCTCAGCGGAAATGGGCGTCATCTCGCCTGGAGGGGAGAACCTCCTGGATTTTCTCGAGTTGCGGCAGGTCTTCTCGAGTTACGACGGGGACCTCAGGGACCCGCTCTGGTGGCCTCAGGAAAGGCCAGTCCCCATGCGAGTTGCTAGGGGACCTCTCGGGATTCCTCTCCCGTCCATGCCGGGGCCTCAGTCCTTGTGTGGAGTCGGGGCCGGAACCTGAGGATTCCTCTCCAGTGTTGCCATGGATCTTGGGGTGCTTCTGAGTCTCCCCAGGGGAGTCAGGCCTCGTCTCGAGTGGGGGCATGCACGTGCGCTTTCCTCCCGAGCTGCAGCAGTAGTGTCACGCTTCCTGTCACGTGGATCAAGGGATCTGTGGCTTTCCCTCGAGGCTGTCCCTCGAGGCTTTCCCACGAGGCTTTCCCACAGGGCTGTGCCACGTGCCACCTTGGTGTGAGTCGATCCTCGGCGTGAAAGACGAGCCGGTGAAGGGAAAAGAGGTTCCTCTGGAATGGACTGAGACATCTGGGGGACTCTTGGAATGGTGGCATGACCCTGGAGTTCCTCTCGCCGTTCCTGTTGAGAGGGCCTCCTGTTGAGATGCGACGGGAACGCCGGGAACTCTTTCCCGACGAAGCAGGGAAAGGATCCCTCATCTCGAGCTACGAGGCGGAAACGGGGCTCCTCTGGATGTGGGCGGGACCCTCGTGATTCCTCTCGAGCGGAGACGGCTAGGTCGGGGAACTTCTTGATTTGCACCAAGGGTGTGAAGGACCCTTTCGAAGTTCCAGAGGTGAGGTGTGATCAGCCTCGAGACGCCTCAGCGGAAATGGGCCTCATCTCGCCTGGAGGGGAGAACCTCCTGGATTTTCTCGAGTTGCGGCAGGTCTTCTCGAGTTACGACGGCGACCTCAGGGACCCGCTCTGGTGGCCACAGGAAAGGCCAGTCCCCATGCGAGTTGCTAGGGGACTTCTCGGGATTCCTCTCCCGTCCATGCCGGGGCCTCAGTCCTTGTGTGGAGTTGGGGCCAGAACCTGAGGATTCCTCTCCAGTGTTGCCATGGATCTTGGGGTGCTTCTGAGTCTCCCCAGGGGAGTCAGGCCTCGTCACGAGTGGGGGCATGCACGTGCGCTTTCCTCCCGAGCTGCAGCAGTAGTGTCACGCTTCCTGTCACGTGGATCAAGGGATCTGTGGCTTTCCCTCGAGGCTGTCCCTCGAGGCTGTCCCACGAGGCTTTCCCACAGGGCTGTGCCACGTGCCACCTTGGTGTGAGTCGATCCTCAGCGTGAAAGACGAGCCGGTGAAGGGAAAAGAGGTTCCTCTGGAATGGACTGAGACATCTGGGGGACTCTTGGAATGGTGGCACGACCCTGGAGTTCCTCTCGCCGTTCCTGTTGAGAGGGCCTCCTCTTGAGATGCGACGGGAACGCCGGGAACTCTTTCCCGACGAAGCAGGGAAAGGATCCCTCATCTCGAGCTACGAGGCGGAAACGGGGCTCCTCTAGATGTGGGCGGGACCCACGTGATTCCTCTCGAGTGGAGACGGCTAGGTCGGTGAACTTTTGATTTGCACCAAGGGTGTGAAGGACCCTTTCGAAGTTCCAGAGGTGAGGTGTGATCAGCCTCGAGACGCCTCAGCGGAAATGGGCCTCATCTCGCCTGGAGGGGAGAACCTCCTGGATTTTCTCGAGTTGCGGCAGGTCTTCTCGAGTTACGACGGGGATCACAGGGACCCGCTCTGGTGGCCTCAGGAAAGGCCAGTCCCCATGCGAGTTGCTAGGGGACCACTCGGGATTCCTCTCCCGTCCATGCCGGGGCCTCAGTCCTTGTGTGGAGTCGGGGCCGGAACCTGAGGATTCCTCTCCAGTGTTGCCATGGATCTTGGGGTGCTTCTGAGTCTCCCCAGGGGAGTCAGGCCTCGTCTCGAGTGGGGGCATGCACGTGCGCTTTCCTCCCGAGCTGCAGCAGTAGTGTCACGCTTCCTGTCACGTGGATCAAGGGATCTGTGGCTTACCCTCGTGGCTGTCCCTCGAGGCTTTCCCACGAGGCTTTCCCACAGGGCTGTGCCACGTGCCACCTTGGTGTGAGTCGATCCTCGGCGTGAAGACGAGCCGGTGAAGGGAAAAGAGGTTCCTCTGGAATGGACTGAGACATCTGGGGGACTCTTGGAATGGTGGCACGACCCTGGAGTTCCTCTCGCCGTTCCTGTTGAGAGGGCCTCCTCTTGAGATGCGACGGGAAGGCCGGGAACTCTTTCCCGACGAAGCAGGGAAAGGATCCCTCATCTCGAGCTACGAGGCGGAAACGGGGCTCCTCTGGATGTGGGCGGGACCCTCGTGATTCCTCTCGAGTGGAGACGGCTAGGTCGGGGAACTTCTTGATTTGCACCAAGGGTGTGAAGGACCCTTTCGAAGTTCCAGAGGTGAGGTGTGATCAGCCTCGAGACGCCTCAGCGGAAATGGGCCTCATCTCGCCTGGAGGGGAGAACCTCCTGGATTTTCTCGAGTTGCGGCAGGTCTTCTCGAGTTACGACGGGGACCTCAGGGACCCGCTCTGGTGGCCTCAGGAAAGGCCAGTCCCCATGCGAGTTGCTAGGGGACTTCTCGGGATTCCTCTCCCGTCCATGCCGGGGCCTCAGTCCTTGTGTGGAGTCGGGGCCGGAACCTGAGGATTCCTCTCCAGTGTTGCCATGGATCTTGGGGTGCTTCTGAGTCTCCCCAGGGGAGTCAGGCCTCGTCTCGAGTGGGGGCATGCACGTGCGCTTTCCTCCCGAGCTGCAGCAGTAGTGTCACGCTTCCTGTCACGTGGATCAAGGGATCTGTGGCTTTCCCTCGAGGCTGTCCCTCGAGGCTTTCCCACGAGGCTTTCCCACAGGGCTGTGCCACGTGCCACCTTGGTGTGAGTCGATCCTCGGCGTGAAAGATGAGCCGGTGAAGGGAAAAGAGGTTCCTCTGGAATGGACTGAGACATCTGGGGGACTCTTGGAATGGTGGCACGACCCTGGAGTTCCTCTCGCCGTTCCTGTTGAGAGGGCCTCCTCTTGAGATGCGACGGGAACGCCGGGAACTCTTTCCCGACGAAGCAGGGAAAGGATCCCTCATCTCGAGCTACGAGGCGGAAACAGGGCTCCTCTGGATGTGGGCGGGACCCTCGTGATTCCTCTCGAGTGGAGACGGCTAGGTCGGGGAACTTCTTGATTTGCACCAAGGGTGTGAAGGAGCCTTTCGAAGTTCCAGAGGTGAGGTGTGATCAACCTCGAGACGCCTCAGCGGAAATGGGCGTCATCTCGCCTGGAGGGGAGAACCTCCTGGATTTTCTCGAGTTGCGGCAGGTCTTCTCGAGTTACGACGGGGACCTCAGGGACCCGCTCTGGTGGCCTCAGGAAAGGCCAGTCCCCATGCGAGTTGCTAGGGGACCTCTCGGGATTCCTCTCCCGTCCATGCCGGGGCCTCAGTCCTTGTGTGGAGTCGGGGCCGGAACCTGAGGATTCCTCTCCAGTGTTGCCATGGATCTTGGGGTGCTTCTGAGTCTCCCCAGGGGAGTCAGGCCTCGTCTCGAGTGGGGGCATGCACGTGCGCTTTCCTCCCGAGCTGCAGCAGTAGTGTCACGCTTCCTGTCACGTGGATCAAGGGATCTGTGGCTTTCCCTCGAGGCTGTCCCTCGAGGCTTTCCCACGAGGCTTTCCCACAGGGCTGTGCCACGTGCCACCTTGGTGTGAGTCGATCCTCGGCGTGAAAGACGAGCCGGTGAAGGGAAAAGAGGTTCCTCTGGAATGGACTGAGACATCTGGGGGACTCTTGGAATGGTGGCATGACCCTGGAGTTCCTCTCGCCGTTCCTGTTGAGAGGGCCTCCTGTTGAGATGCGACGGGAACGCCGGGAACTCTTTCCCGACGAAGCAGGGAAAGGATCCCTCATCTCGAGCTACGAGGCGGAAACGGGGCTCCTCTGGATGTGGGCGGGACCCTCGTGATTCCTCTCGAGCGGAGACGGCTAGGTCGGGGAACTTCTTGATTTGCACCAAGGGTGTGAAGGACCCTTTCGAAGTTCCAGAGGTGAGGTGTGATCAGCCTCGAGACGCCTCAGCGGAAATGGGCCTCATCTCGCCTGGAGGGGAGAACCTCCTGGATTTTCTCGAGTTGCGGCAGGTCTTCTCGAGTTACGACGGCGACCTCAGGGACCCGCTCTGGTGGCCACAGGAAAGGCCAGTCCCCATGCGAGTTGCTAGGGGACTTCTCGGGATTCCTCTCCCGTCCATGCCGGGGCCTCAGTCCTTGTGTGGAGTTGGGGCCAGAACCTGAGGATTCCTCTCCAGTGTTGCCATGGATCTTGGGGTGCTTCTGAGTCTCCCCAGGGGAGTCAGGCCTCGTCACGAGTGGGGGCATGCACGTGCGCTTTCCTCCCGAGCTGCAGCAGTAGTGTCACGCTTCCTGTCACGTGGATCAAGGGATCTGTGGCTTTCCCTCGAGGCTGTCCCTCGAGGCTGTCCCACGAGGCTTTCCCACAGGGCTGTGCCACGTGCCACCTTGGTGTGAGTCGATCCTCAGCGTGAAAGACGAGCCGGTGAAGGGAAAAGAGGTTCCTCTGGAATGGACTGAGACATCTGGGGGACTCTTGGAATGGTGGCACGACCCTGGAGTTCCTCTCGCCGTTCCTGTTGAGAGGGCCTCCTCTTGAGATGCGACGGGAACGCCGGGAACTCTTTCCCGACGAAGCAGGGAAAGGATCCCTCATCTCGAGCTACGAGGCGGAAACGGGGCTCCTCTAGATGTGGGCGGGACCCACGTGATTCCTCTCGAGTGGAGACGGCTAGGTCGGTGAACTTTTGATTTGCACCAAGGGTGTGAAGGACCCTTTCGAAGTTCCAGAGGTGAGGTGTGATCAGCCTCGAGACGCCTCAGCGGAAATGGGCCTCATCTCGCCTGGAGGGGAGAACCTCCTGGATTTTCTCGAGTTGCGGCAGGTCTTCTCGAGTTACGACGGGGATCACAGGGACCCGCTCTGGTGGCCTCAGGAAAGGCCAGTCCCCATGCGAGTTGCTAGGGGACCACTCGGGATTCCTCTCCCGTCCATGCCGGGGCCTCAGTCCTTGTGTGGAGTCGGGGCCGGAACCTGAGGATTCCTCTCCAGTGTTGCCATGGATCTTGGGGTGCTTCTGAGTCTCCCCAGGGGAGTCAGGCCTCGTCTCGAGTGGGGGCATGCACGTGCGCTTTCCTCCCGAGCTGCAGCAGTAGTGTCACGCTTCCTGTCACGTGGATCAAGGGATCTGTGGCTTACCCTCGTGGCTGTCCCTCGAGGCTTTCCCACGAGGCTTTCCCACAGGGCTGTGCCACGTGCCACCTTGGTGTGAGTCGATCCTCGGCGTGAAGACGAGCCGGTGAAGGGAAAAGAGGTTCCTCTGGAATGGACTGAGACATCTGGGGGACTCTTGGAATGGTGGCACGACCCTGGAGTTCCTCTCGCCGTTCCTGTTGAGAGGGCCTCCTCTTGAGATGCGACGGGAAGGCCGGGAACTCTTTCCCGACGAAGCAGGGAAAGGATCCCTCATCTCGAGCTACGAGGCGGAAACGGGGCTCCTCTGGATGTGGGCGGGACCCTCGTGATTCCTCTCGAGTGGAGACGGCTAGGTCGGGGAACTTCTTGATTTGCACCAAGGGTGTGAAGGACCCTTTCGAAGTTCCAGAGGTGAGGTGTGATCAGCCTCGAGACGCCTCAGCGGAAATGGGCCTCATCTCGCCTGGAGGGGAGAACCTCCTGGATTTTCTCGAGTTGCGGCAGGTCTTCTCGAGTTACGACGGGGACCTCAGGGACCCGCTCTGGTGGCCTCAGGAAAGGCCAGTCCCCATGCGAGTTGCTAGGGGACTTCTCGGGATTCCTCTCCCGTCCATGCCGGGGCCTCAGTCCTTGTGTGGAGTCGGGGCCGGAACCTGAGGATTCCTCTCCAGTGTTGCCATGGATCTTGGGGTGCTTCTGAGTCTCCCCAGGGGAGTCAGGCCTCGTCTCGAGTGGGGGCATGCACGTGCGCTTTCCTCCCGAGCTGCAGCAGTAGTGTCACGCTTCCTGTCACGTGGATCAAGGGATCTGTGGCTTTCCCTCGAGGCTGTCCCTCGAGGCTTTCCCACGAGGCTTTCCCACAGGGCTGTGCCACGTGCCACCTTGGTGTGAGTCGATCCTCGGCGTGAAAGACGAGCCGGTGAAGGGAAAAGAGGTTCCTCTGGAATGGACTGAGACATCTGGGGGACTCTTGGAATGGTGGCACGATCCTGGAGTTCCTCTCGCCGTGCCTGTTGAGAGGGCCTCCTCTTGAGATGCGACGGGAACGCCGGGAACTCTTTCCCGACGAAGCAGGGAAAGGATCCCTCATCTCGAGCTACGAGGCGGAAACGGGGCTCCTCTGGATGTGGGCGGGACCCTCGTGATTCCTCTCGAGTGGAGACGGCTAGGTCGGGGAACTTCTTGATTTGCACCAAGGGTGTGAAGGAGCCTTTCGAAGTTCCAGAGGTGAGGTGTGATCAGCCTCGAGACGCCTCAGCGGAAATGGGCGTCATCTCGCCTGGAGGGGAGAACCTCCTGGATTTTCTCGAGTTGCGGCAGGTCTTCTCGAGTTACGACGGGGACCTCAGGGACCCGCTCTGGTGGCCTCAGGAAAGGCCAGTCCCCATGCGAGTTGCTAGGGGACCTCTCGGGATTCCTCTCCCGTCCATGCCGGGGCCTCAGTCCTTGTGTGGAGTCGGGGCCGGAACCTGAGGATTCCTCTCCAGTGTTGCCATGGATCTTGGGGTGCTTCTGAGTCTCCCCAGGGGAGTCAGGCCTCGTCTCGAGTGGGGGCATGCACGTGCGCTTTCCTCCCGAGCTGCAGCAGTAGTGTCACGCTTCCTGTCACGTGGATCAAGGGATCTGTGGCTTTCCCTCGAGGCTGTCCCTCGAGGCTTTCCCACGAGGCTTTCCCACAGGGCTGTGCCACGTGCCACCTTGGTGTGAGTCGATCCTCGGCGTGAAAGACGAGCCGGTGAAGGGAAAAGAGGTTCCTCTGGAATGGACTGAGACATCTGGGGGACTCTTGGAATGGTGGCACGACCCTGGAGTTCCTCTCGCCGTTCCTGTTGAGAGGGCCTCCTCTTGAGATGCGACGGGAAGGCCGGGAACTCTTTCCCGACGAAGCAGGGAAAGGATCCCTCATCTCGAGCTACGAGGCGGAAACGGGGCTCCTCTGGATGTGGGCGGGACCCTCGTGATTCCTCTCGAGTGGAGACCGCTAGGTCGGGGAACTTCTTGATTTGCACCAAGGGTGTGAAGGAGCCTTTCGAAGTTCCAGAGGTGAGGTGTGATCAGCCTCGAGACGCCTCAGCGGAAATGGGCCTCATCTCGCCTGGAGGGGAGAACCTCCTGGATTTTCTCGAGTTGCGGCAGGTCTTCTCGAGTTACGACGGGGACCTCAGGGACCCGCTCTGGTGGCCTCAGGAAAGGCCAGTCCCCATGCGAGTTGCTAGGGGCCCTCTCGGGATTCCTCTCCCGTCCATGCCGGGGCCTCAGTCCTTGTGTGGAGTCGGGGCCGGAACCTGAGGATTCCTCTCCAGTGTTGCCATGGATCTTGGGGTGCTTCTGAGTCTCCCCAGGGGAGTCAGGCCTCGTCTCGAGTGGGGGCATGCACGTGCGCTTTCCTCCCGAGCTGCAGCAGTAGTGTCACGCTTCCTGTCACGTGGATCAAGGGATCTGTGGCTTTCCCTCGAGGCTGTCCCTCGAGGCTTTCCCACAAGGCTTTCCCACAGGGCTGTGCCACGTGCCACCTTGGTGTGAGTCGATCCTCGGCGTGAAAGACGAGCCGGTGAAGGGAAAAGAGGTTCCTCTGGAATGGACTGAGATATCTGGGGGACTCTTGGAATGGTGGCACGACCCTGGAGTTCCTCTCGCCGTTCCTGTTGAGAGGGCCTCCTCTTGAGATGCGACGGGAACGCCGGGAACTCTTTCCCGACGAAGCAGGGAAAGGATCCCTCATCTCGAGCTACGAGGCGGAAACGGGGCTCCTCTGGATGTGGGCGGGACCCTCGTGATTCCTCTCGAGTGGAGACGGCTAGGTCGGGGAACTTCTTGATTTGCACCAAGGGTGTGAAGGAGCCTTTCGAAGTTCCAGAGGTGAGGTGTGATCAGCCTCGAGACGCCTCAGCGGAAATGGGCCTCATCTTGCCTGGAGGGGAGAACCTCCTGGATTTTCTCGAGTTGCGGCAGGTCTTCTCGAGTTACGACGGCGACCTCAGGGACCCGCTCTGGTGGCCACAGGAAAGGCCAGTCCCCATGCGAGTTGCTAGGGGACTTCTCGGGATTCCTCTCCCGTCCATGCCGGGGCCTCAGTCCTTGTGTGGAGTTGGGGCCAGAACCTGAGGATTCCTCTCCAGTGTTGCCATGGATCTTGGGGTGCTTCTGAGTCTCCCCAGGGGAGTCAGGCCTCGTCACGAGTGGGGGCATGCACGTGCGCTTTCCTCCCGAGCTGCAGCAGTAGTGTCACGCTTCCTGTCACGTGGATCAAGGGATCTGTGGCTTTCCCTCGAGGCTGTCCCTCGAGGCTGTCCCACGAGGCTTTCCCACAGGGCTGTGCCACGTGCCACCTTGGTGTGAGTCGATCCTCGGCGTGAAAGACGAGCCGGTGAAGGGAAAAGAGGTTCCTCTGGAATGGACTGAGACATCTGGGGGACTCTTGGAATGGTGGCACGACCCTGGAGTTCCTCTCGACGTTCCTGTTGAGAGGGCCTCCTCTTGAGATGCGACGGGAACGCCGGGAACTCTTTCCCGACGAAGCAGGGAAAGGATCCCTCATCTCGAACTACGAGGCGGAAACGGGGCTCCTCTAGATATGGGCGGGACCCACGTGATTCCTCTCGAGTGGAGACGGCTAGGTCGGTGAACTTTTGATTTGCACCAAGGGTGTGAAGGACCCTTTCGAAGTTCCAGAGGTGAGGTGTGATCAGCCTCGAGACGCCTCAGCGGAAATGGGCCTCATCTCGCCTGGAGGGGAGAACCTCCTGGATTTTCTCGAGTTGCGGCAGGTCTTCTCGAGTTACGACGGGGATCACAGGGACCCGCTCTGGTGGCCTCAGGAAAGGCCAGTCCCCATGCGAGTTGCTAGGGGACCACTCGGGATTCCTCTCCCGTCCATGCCGGGGCCTCAGTCCTTGTGTGGAGTCGGGGCCGGAACCTGAGGATTCCTCTCCAGTGTTGCCATGGATCTTGGGGTGCTTCTGAGTCTCCCCAGGGGAGTCAGGCCTCGTCTCGAGTGGGGGCATGCACGTGCGCTTTCCTCCCGAGCTGCAGCAGTAGTGTCACGCTTCCTGTCACGTGGATCAAGGGATCTGTGGCTTTCCCTCGTGGCTGTCCCTCGAGGCTTTCCCACGAGGCTTTCCCACAGGGCTGTGCCACGTGCCACCTTGGTGTGAGTCGATCCTCGGCGTGAAAGACGAGCCGGTGAAGGGAAAAGAGGTTCCTCTGGAATGGACTGAGACATCTGGGGGACTCTTGGAATGGTGGCACGACCCTGGAGTTCCTCTCGCCGTTCCTGTTGAGAGGGCCTCCTCTTGAGATGCGACGGGAACGCCGGGAACTCTTTCCCGACGAAGCAGGGAAAGGATCCCACATCTCGAGCTACGAGGCGGAAACGGGGCTCCTCTGGATGTGGGCGGGACCCTCGTGATTCCTCTCGAGTGGAGACGGCTAGGTCGGGGAACTTCTTGATTTGCACCAAGGGTGTGAAGGACCCTTTCGAAGTTCCAGAGGTGAGGTGTGATCAGCCTCGAGACGCCTCAGTGGAAACGGGCCTCATCTCGCCTGGAGGGGAGAACCTCCTGGATTTTCTCGAGTTGCGGCAGGTCTTCTCGAGTTACGACGGGGACCTCAGGGACCCGCTCTGGTGGCCTCAGGAAAGGCCAGTCCCCATGCGAGTTGCTAGGGGACTTCTCGGGATTCCTCTCCCGTCCATGCCGGGGCCTCAGTCCTTGTGTGGAGTCGGGGCCGGAACCTGAGGATTCCTCTCCAGTGTTGCCATGGATCTTGGGGTGCTTCTGAGTCTCCCCAGGGGAGTCAGGCCTCGTCTCGAGTGGGGGCATGCACGTGCGCTTTCCTCCCGAGCTGCAGCAGTAGTGTCACGCTTCCTTTCACGTGGATCAAGGGATCTGTGGCTTTCCCTCGAGGCTGTCCCTCGAGGCTTTCCCACGAGGCTTTCCCACAGGGCTGTGCCACGTGCCACCTTGGTGTGAGTCGATCCTCGGCGTGAAAGACGAGCCGGTGAAGGGAAAAGAGGTTCCTCTGGAATGGACTGAGACATCTGGGGGACTCTTGGAATGGTGGCACGACCCTGGAGTTCCTCTCGATGTTCCTGTAGACAGGGCCTCCACTTGAGCTGCGACGGGAACGCCGGGAACTCTTTCCCCACGAAGCAGGGAAAGGATCCCTCATCTCGAGCTACGAGGCGGAAACGGGGCTCCTCTGGATGTGGGCGGGACCCTCGTGATTCCTCTCTAGTGGAGACGGGTATGTCGGGGAACTTCTTGATTTGCACCAAGGCTGTGAAGGACCCTTTCGAAGTTCCAGAGGTGAGGTGTGATCAGCCTCGAGACGCCTCAGCGGAAATGGGCCTCATCTCGCCTGGATGGGAGAACCTCCTGGATTTTCTCGAGCTGCAGCAGGTCTTCTCGAGTTACGACGGGGACCTCAGGGACCCGCTCTGGTGGCCTCAGGAAAGGCCAGTCCCCATGCGAGTTGCTAGGGGACCTCTCGGGATTCCTCTCCCGTCCATGCCGGGGCCTCAGTCCTTGTGTGGAGTCGGGGCCGGAACCTGAGGATTCCTCTCCAGTGTTGCCATGGATCTTGGGGTGCTTCTGAGTCTCCCCAGGGGAGTCAGGCCTCGTGTCGAGTGGGGGCATGCACGTGCGCTTTCCTCCCGAGCTGCAGCAGTAGTGTCACGCTTCCTGTCACGTGGATCAAGGGATCTGTGGCTTTCCCTCGAGGCTGTCCCTCGAGGCTTTCCCACGAGGCTTTCCCACAGGGCTGTGCCACGTGCCACCTTTTTGTGAGTCGATCCTCGGCGTGAAAGACGAGCCGGTGAAGGGAAAAGAGGTTCCTCTGGAATGGACTGAGACATCTGGGGGACTCTTGGAATGGTGGCACGACCCTGGAGTTCCTCTCGCCGTTCCTGTTGAGAGGGCCTCCTCTTGAGATGCGACGGGAACGCCGGGAACTCTTTCCCGACGAAGCAGGGAAAGGATCCCTCATCTCGAGCTACGAGGCGGAAACAGGGCTCCTCTGGATGTGGGCGGGACCCTCGTGATTCCTCTCTAGTGGAGACGGCTAGGTCAGGGAACTTCTTGATTTGCACCAAGGGTGTGAAGGAGCCTTTCGAAGTGCCAGAGGTGAGGTGTGATCAGCCTCGAGACGCCTCAGCGGAAATGGGCCTCATCTCGCCTGGAGTGGAGAACCTCCTGGATTTTCTCGAGTTGCGGCAGGTCTTCTCGAGTTACGACGGGGACCTCAGGGACCCGCTCTGGTGGCCTCAGGAAAGGCCAGTCCCCATGCGAGTTGCTAGGGGACCTCTCGGGATTCCTCTCCCGTCCATGCCAGGGCCTCAGTCCTTGTGTGGAGTCGGGGCCGGAACCTGAGGATTCCTCTCCAGTGTTGCCATGGATCTTGGGGTGCTTCTGAGTCTCCCCAGGGGAGTCAGGCCTCGTCTCGAGTGGGGGCATGCACGTGCGCTTTCCTCCCGAGCTGCAGCAGTAGTGTCACGCTTCCTGTCACGTGGATCAAGGGATCTGTGGCTTTCCCTCGAGGCTGTCCCACGAGGCTTTCCCACGAGGCTTTCCCACAGGGCTGTGCCGCGTGCCACCTTGGTGTGAGTCGATCCTCGGCGTGAAAGACGAGCCGGTGAAGGGAAAGAGGTTCCTCTGGAATGGACTGAGACATCTGGGGGACTCTTGGAATGGTGGCACGACCCTGGAGTTCCTCTCGCCGTTCCTGTTGAGAGGGCCTCCTCTTGAGATGCGACGGGAACGCCGGGAACTCTTTCCCGACGAAGCAGGGAAAGGATCCCTCATCTCGAGCTATGAGGCGGAAACGGGTCTCCTCTGGATGTGGGCGGGACCCTCGTGATTCCTCTCGAGTGGAGACGGCTAGGTCGGGGAACTTCTTGATTTGCACCAAGGGTGTGAAGGACCCTTTTGAAGTTCCAGAGGTGAGGTGTGATCAGCCTCGAGACGCCTCAGCGGAAATGGGCCTCATTTCGCCTGTTGGGGAGAACCTCCTGGATTTTCTCGAGCTGCGGCAGGTCTTCTCGAGTTACGACGGGGACCTCAGGGACCCGCTCTGGTGGCCTCAGGAAAGGCCAGTCCCCATGCGAGTTGCTAGGGGACCTCTCGGGATTCCTCTCCCGTCCATGCCGGGGCCTCAGTCCTTGTGTGGAGTCGGGGCCGGAACCTGAGGATTCCTCTCCAGTGTTGCCATGGATCTTGGGGTGCTTCTGAGTCTCCCCAGGGGAGTCAGGCCTCGTCTCGAGTGGGGGCATGCACGTACGCTTTCCTCCCGAGCTGCAGCAGTAGTGTCACGCTTCCTGTCACGTGGATCAAGGGATCTGTGGCTTTCCCTCGAGGCTGTCCCTCGAGGCTTTCCAACGAGGCTTTCCACAGGGCTGTGCCACGTGCCACCTTGGTGTGAGTCGATCCTTGGCATGAAAGACGAGCCGGTGAAGGGAAAGAGGTTCCTCTGGAATGGACTGAGATATCTGGGGGACTCTTGGAATGGTGGCACGACCCTGGAGTTCCTCTCGCCGTTCCTGTTGAGAGGGCCTCCTCTTGAGATGCGATGGGAACGCCGGGAACTCTTTCCCGACGAAGCAGGGAAAGGATCCCTCATCTCGAGTTACGAGGCGGAAACGGGGCTCCTCTGGATGTGGGCGGGACCCTCGTGATTCCTCTTGAGTGGAGACGGGTATGTCGGGGAACTTCTTGATTTGCACCAAGGGTGTGAAGGACCCTTTCGAAGTTCCAGAGGTGAGGTGTGATCAGCCTCGAGACGCCTCAGCGGAAATGGGCCTCATCTCGCCTGGAGGGGAGAACCTCCTGGATTTTCTCGAGCTGCGGCAGGTCTTCTCGAGTTACGACGGGGACCTCAGGGACCCGCTCTGGTGGCCTCAGGAAAGGCCAGTCCCCGTGCGAGTTGCTAGGGGACCTCTCGGGATTCCTCTCCCGTCCATGCCGGGGCCTCAGTCCTTGTGTGGAGTCGGGGCCGGAACCTGAGGATTCCTCTCCAGTGTTGCCATGGATCTTGGGGTGCTTCTGAGTCTCCCCAGGGGAGTCAGGCCTCGTCTCGAGTGGGGGCATGCACGTGCGCTTTCCTCCCGAGCTGCAGCAGTAGTGTCACGCTTCCTGTCACGTGGATCAAGGGATCTGTGGCTGTCCCTCGAGGCTGTCCCTCGAGGCTTTCCCACGAGGCTTTCCCACAGGGCTGTGCCACGTGCCACCTTGGTGTGAGTCGATCCTCGGCGTGAAAGACGAGCCGGTGAAGGGAAAAGAGGTTCGTCTGGAATGGACTGAGACATCTGGGGGACTCTTGGAATGGTGGCACGACCCTGGAGTTCCTCTCGCCGTTCCTGTTGAGAGGGCCTCCTCTTGAGATGCGACGGGAACGCCGGGAACTCTTTCCCGACGAAGCAGGGAAAGGATCCCTCATCTCGAGCTACGAGGCGGAAACGGGGCTCCTCTGGATGTGGGCGGGACCCTCGTGATTCCTCTCGAGTGGAGACGGCTAGGTCGGGGAACTTCTTGATTTGCACCAAGGGTGTGAAGGACCCTTTCGAAGTTCCAGAGGTGAGGTGTGATCAGCCTCGAGACGCCTCAGCGGAAATGGGCCTCATCTCGCCTGGAGGGGAGAACCTCCTGGATTTTCTCGAGCTGCTGAAGGTCTTCTCGAGTTACGACGGGGACCTCAGGGACCCGCTCTGGTTGCCTCAGGAAAGGCCAGTCCCCATGCGAGTTGCTAGGGGACCTCTCGGGATTCCTCTCCCGTCCATGCCGGGGCCTCATTCCTTGTGTGGAGTCGGGGCCGGAACCTGAGGATTCCTCTCCAGTGTTGCCATGGATCTTGGGGTGCTTCTGAGTCTCCCCAGGGGAGTCAGGCCTTGTCTCGAGTGGGGGCATGCACGTGCGCTTTCCTCCCGAGCTGCAGCAGTAGTGTCATGCTTCCTGTCACGTGGATCAAGGGATCTGTGGCTTTCCCTCGAGGCTGTCCCTCGAGGCTTTCCCACGAGGCTTTCCCACAGGGCTGTGCCACGTGTCACCTTGGTGTGAGTCGATCCTCGGCGTGAAAGACGAGCCGGTGAAGGGAAAAGAGGTTCCTCTGGAATGGACTGAGACATCTGGGGGACTCTTGGAATGGTGGCACGACCCTGGAGTTCCTCTCGCCGTTCCTGTTGAGAGGGCCTCCTCTTGAGATGCGACGGGAACGCCGGGAACTCTGTCCCGTCGAAGCAGGGAAAGGATCCCTCATCTCTAGCTACGAGGCGGAAACGGGGCTCCTCTGGATGTGGGCGGGACCCTCGTGATTCCTCTCGAGTGGAGACGGCTAGGTCGGGGAACTTCTTGATTTGCACCAAGGGTGTGAAGGACCCTTTCGAAGTTCCAGAGGTGAGGTGTGATCAGCCTCGAGACGCCTCAGCGGAAATGGGCCTCATCTCGCCTGGAGGGGAGAACCTCCTGGATTTTCTCGAGCTGCGGCAGGTCTTCTCGAGTTACGACGGGGACCTCAGGGACCCGCTCTGGTGGCCTCAGGAAAGGCCAGTCCCCATGCCAGTTGCTAGGGGACCTCTCGGGATTCCTCTCCCGTCCATGCCGGGGCCTCAGTCCTTGTGTGGAGTCGGGGCCGGAACCTGAGGATTCCTCTCCAGTGTTTCCATGGATCTTGGGGTGCTTCTGAGTCTCCCCAGGGGAGTCAGGCCTCGTCTCGAGTGGAGGCATGCACGTGCGCTTTCCTCCCGAGCTGCAGCAGTAGTGTCACGCTTTCTGTCACGTGGATCAAGGGATCTGTGGCTTTCCCTCGAGGCTGTCCCTCGAGGCTTTCCCACGAGGCTTTCCCACAGGGCTGTGCCACGTGCCACCTTGGTGTGAGTCGATCCTCGGCGTGAAAGACGAGCCGGTGAAGGGAAAAGAGGTTCCTCTGGAATGGACTGAGACATCTGGGGGACTCTTGGAATGGTGGCACGACCCTGGAGTTCCTCTCGCCGTTCCTGTTGAGAGGGCCTCCTCTTGAGATGCGACGGGAACGCCGGGAACTCTTTCCCGACGAAGCAGGGAAAGGATCCCTCATCTCGAGCTACGAGGCGGAAACGGGGCTCCTCTGGATATGGGCGGGACCTTCGTGATTCCTCTCGAGTGGAGACGGCTAGGTCGGGGAACTTCTTGATTTGCACCAAGGGTGTGAAGGACCCTTTCGAAGTTCCAGAGGTGAGGTGTGATCAGCCTCGAGACGCCTCAGCGGAAATGGGCCTCATCTCGCCTGGAGGGGAGAACCTCCTGGATTTTCTCGAGTTGCGGCAGGTCTTCTCGAGTTACTACGGGGACCTTAGGGACCCGCTCTGGTGGCCTCAGGAAAGGCCAGTCCCCATGCGAGTTGCTAGGGGACCGCTCGGGATTCCTCTCCCGTCCATGCCGGGGCCTCAGTCCTTGTGTGGAGTCGGGGCCGGAACCTGAGGATTCCTCTCCAGTGTTGCCATGGATCTTGGGGTGCTTCTGAGTCTCCCCAGGGGAGTCAGGCCTCGTCTCGAGTGGGGGCATGCACGTGCGCTTTCCTCCCGAGGTGCAGCAGTAGTGTCACGCTTCCTGTCACGTGGATCAAGGGATCTGTGGCTTTCCCTCAAGGCTGTCCCTCGAGGCATTCCCACGAGGTTTCCCACAGGGCTGTGCCACGTGCCACCTTGGTGTGAGTCGATCCTCGGCGTGAAAGACGAGCCGGTGAAGGGAAAAGAGGTTCCTCTGGAATGGACTGAGACATCTGTGGGACTCTTGGAATGGTGGCACGACCCTGGAGTTCCTCTCGCCGTTCCTGTTGAGAGGGCCTCCTCTTGAGATGCGACGGGAACGCCGGGAACTCTTTCCCGACGAAGCAGGGAAAGGATCCCTCATCTCGAGCTACGAGGCGGAAACGGGGCTCCTCTGGATGTGGGCGGGACCCTCGTGATTCCTCTCGAGTGGAGACGGCTAGGTCGGGGAACTTCTTGATTTGCACCAAGGGTGTGAAGGACCCTTTCGAAGTTCCAGAGGTGAGGTGTGATCAGCCTCGAGACGCCTCAGCGGAAATGGGCCTCATCTCGCCTGGAGGGGAGAACCTCCTGGATTTTCTCGAGCTGCGGCAGGTCTTCTCGAGTTACGACGGGGACCTCAGGGACCCGCTCTGGTGGCCTCAGGAAAGGCCAGTCCCCATGCTAGTTGCTAGGGGACCTCTCGGGATTCCTCTCCCGTCCATGCCGGGGCCTCAGTCCTTGTGTGGAGTCGGGGCCGGAACCTGAGGATTCCTCTCCAGTGTTGCCATGGATCTTGGGGTGCTTCTGAGTCTCCCCAGGGGAGTCAGGCCTCATCTCGAGTGGGGGCATGCACGTGCGCTTTCCTCCCGAGCTGCAGCAGTAGTGTCACGCTTCCTGTCACGTGGATCAAGGGATCTGTGGCTTTCCCTCGAGGCTGTCCCTCGAGGCTTTCCCACGAGGCTTTCCCACAGGGCTGTGCCACGTGCCACCTTGGTGTGAGTCGATCCTCGGCGTGAAAGACGAGCCGGTGAAGGGAAAAGAGGTTCCTCTGGAATGGACTGAGACATCTGGGGGACTCTTGGAATGGTGGCACGACCCTGGAGTTCCTCTCGTCGTTCCTGTTGAGAGGGCCTCCTCTTGAGATGCGACGGGAACGCCGGGAACTCTTTCCCGACGAAGCAGGGAAAGGATCCCTCATCTCCAGCTACGAGGCGGGAACGGGGCTCCTCTGGATGTGGGCGGGACCCTCATGATTCCTCTCGAGTGGAGACGGCTAGGTCGGGGAACTTCTTGATTTGCACCAAGGGTGTGAAGGACCCTTTCGAAGTTCCAGAGGTGAGGTGTGATCAGCCTCGAGACGCCTCAGCGGAAATGGGCCTCATCTCGCCTGGAGGGGAGAACCTCCTGGATTTTCTCCAGTTGCGGCAGGTCTTCTCGAGTTACGACGGGGACCTCAGGGACCCGCTCTGGTGGCCTCAGGAAAGGCCAGTCCCCATGCGAGTTGCTAGGGGACCTCTCGGGATTCCTCTCCCGTCCATGCCGGGGCCTCAGTCCTTGTGTGGAGTCGGGGCCGGAACCTGAGGATTCCTCTCCAGTGTTGCCATGGATCTTGGGGTGCTTCTGAGTCTCCCCAGGGGAGTCAGGCCTCGTCTCGAGTGGGGGCATGCACGTGCGCTTTCCTCCCGAGGTGCAGCAGTAGTGTCACGCTTCCTGTCACGTGGATCAAGGGATCTGTGGCTTTCCCTCAAGGCTGTCCCTCGAGGCATTCCCACGAGGTTTCCCACAGGGCTGTGCCACGTGCCACCTTGGTGTGAGTCGATCCTAGGCGTGAAAGACGAGCCGGTGAAGGGAAAAGAGGTTCTTCTGGAATGGACTGAGACATCTGGGGGACTCTTTGAATGGTGGCACGACCCTGGAGTTCCTCTCGCCGTTCCTGTTGAGAGGGCCTCCTCTTGAGATGCGACGGGAACGCCGGGAACTCTTTCCCGACGAAGCAGGGAAAGGATCCCTCATCTCGAGCTACGAGGCGGAAACGGGGCTCCTCTGGATGTGGGCGGGACCCTCGTGATTCCTCTCGAGTGGAGACGGCTAGGTCGGGGAACTTCTTGATTTGCACCAAGGGTGTGAAGGACCCTTTCGAAGTTCCAGAGGTGAGGTGTGATCAGCCTCGAGACGCCTCAGCGGAAATGGGCCTCATCTCGCCTGGAGGGGAGAACCTCCTGGATTTTCTCGAGTTGCGGCAGGTCTTCTCGAGTTACGACGGGGACCTCAGGGACCCGCTCTGGTGGCCTCAGGAAAGGCCAGTCCCCATGCGAGATGCTAGGGGACCGCTCGGGATTCCTCTCCCCTCCATGCCGGGGCCTCAGTCCTTGTGTGGAGTCGGGGCCGGAACCTGAGGATTCCTCTCCAGTGTTGCCATGGATCTTGGGGTGCTTCTGAGTCTCCCCAGGGGAGTCAGGCCTCGTCTCGAGTGGGGGCATGCACGTGCGCTTTCCTCCCGAGCTGCAGCAGTAGTGTCACGCTTCCTGTCACGTGGATCAAGGGATCTGTGGCTTTCCCTCGAGGCTGTCCCTCGAAGCTTTCCCAGGAGGCTTTCCCACAGGGCTGTGCCACGTGCCACCTTGGTGTGAGTCGATCCTCGGCGTGAAAGACGAGCCGGTGAAGGGAAAAGAGGTTCCTCTGGAATGGACTGAGACATCTGGGGGACTCTTGGAATGGTGGCACGACCCTGGAGTTCCTCTCGCCGTTCCTGTTGAGAGGGCCTCCTCTTGAGATGCGACGGGAACGCCGGGAACTCTTTCCCGACGAAGCAGGGAAAGGATCCCTCATCTCGAGCTACGAGGCGGAAACGGGGCTCCTCTGGATGTGGGCGGGACCCTCGTGATTCCTCTCGAGTGGAGACGGCTAGGTCGGGGAACTTCTTGATTTGCACCAAGGGTGTGAAGGACCGTTTCGAAGTTCCAGAGGTGAGGTGTGATCAGCCTCGAGACGCCTCAGCGGAAATGGGCCTCATCTCGCCTGGAGGGGAGAACCTCCTGGATTTTCTCGAGTTGCGGCAGGTCTTCTCGAGTTACGACGGGGACCTTAGGGACCCGCTCTGGTGGCCTCAGGAAAGGCCAGTCCCCATGCGAGTTGCTAGGGGACCGCTCGGGATTCCTCTCCCGTCCATGCCGGGGCCTCAGTCCTTGTGTGGAGTCGGGGCCGGAACCTGAAGATTCCTCTCCAGTGTTGCCATGGATCTTGGGGTGCTTCTGAGTCTCCCCAGGGGAGTCAGGCCTCGTCTCGAGTGGGGGCATGCACGTGCGCTTTCCTCCCGAGGTGCAGCAGTAGTGTCACGCTTCCTGTCACGTGGATCAAGGGATCTGTGGCTTTCCCTCGAGGCTGTCCCTCGAGGCATTCCCACGAGGTTTCCCACAGGGCTATGCCACGTGCCACCTTGGTGTGAGTCGATCCTCGGCGTGAAAGACGAGCCGGTGAAGGGAAAAGAGGTTCCTCTGGAATGGACTGAGACATCTGTGGGACTCTTGGAATGGTGGCACGACCCTGGAGTTCCTCTCGCCGTTCCTGTTGAGAGGGCCTCCTCTTGAGATGCGACGGGAACGCCGGGAACTCTTTCCCGACGAAGCAGGGAAAGGATCCCTCATCTCGAGCTACGAGGCGGAAACGGGGCTCCTCTGGATGTGGGCGGGACCCTCGTGATTCCTCTCGAGTGGAGACGGCTAGGTCGGGGGAACTTCTTGATTTGCACCAAGGGTGTGAAGGACCCTTTCGAAGTTCCAGAGGTGAGGTGTGATCAGCCTCGAGACGCCTCAGCGGAAATGGGCCTCATCTCGCCTGGAGGGGAGAACCTCCTGGATTTTCTCGAGCTGCGGCAGGTCTTCTCGAGTTACGACGGGGACCTCAGGGACCCGCTCTGGTGGCCTCAGGAAAGGCCAGTCCCCATGCTAGTTGCTAGGGGACCTCTCGGGATTCCTCTCCCGTCCATGCCGGGGCCTCAGTCCTTGTGTGGAGTCGGGGCCGGAACCTGAGGATTCCTCTCCAGTGTTGCCATGGATCTTGGGGTGCTTCTGAGTCTCCCCAGGGGAGTCAGGCCTCGTCTCGAGTGGGGGCATGCACGTGCGCTTTCCTCCCGAGCTGCAGCAGTAGTGTCACGCTTCCTGTCACGTGGATCAAGGGATCTGTGGCTTTCCCTCGAGGCTGTCCCTCGATGCTTTCCCACGAGGCTTTCCCACAGGGCTGTGCCACGTGCCACCTTGGTGTGAGTCGATCCTCGGCGTGAAAGACGAGCCGGTGAAGGGAAAAGAGGTTCCTCTGGAATGGACTGAGACATCTGGGGGACTCTTGGAATGGTGGCACGACCCTGGAGTTCCTCTCGTCGTTCCTGTTGAGAGGGCCTCCTCTTGAGATGCGACGGGAACGCCGGGAACTCTTTCCCGACGAAGCAGGGAAAGGATCCCTCATCTCGAGCTACGAGGCGGGAACGGGGCTCCTCTGGATGTGGGCGGGACCCTCATGATTCCTCTCGAGTGGAGACGGCTAGGTCGGGGAACTTCTTGATTTGCACCAAGGGTGTGAAGGACCCTTTCGAAGTTCCAGAGGTGAGGTGTGATCAGCCTCGAGACGCCTCAGCGGAAATGGGCCTCATCTCGCCTGGAGGGGAGAACCTCCTGGAATTTCTCCAGTTGCGGCAGGTCTTCTCGAGTTACGACGGGGACCTCAGGGACCCGCTCTGGTGGCCTCAGGAAAGGCCAGTCCCCATGCGAGTTGCTAGGGGACCTCTCGGGATTCCTCTCCCGTCCATGCCGGGGCCTCAGTCCTTGTGTGGAGTCGGGGCCGGAACCTGAGGATTCCTCTCCAGTGTTGCCATGGATCTTGGGGTGCTTCTGAGTCTCCCCAGGGGAGTCAGGCCTCGTCTCGAGTGGGGGCATGCACGTGCGCTTTCCTCCCGAGGTGCAGCAGTAGTGTCACGCTTCCTGTCACGTGGATCAAGGGATCTGTGGCTTTCCCTCAAGGCTGTCCCTCGAGGCATTCCCACGAGGTTTCCCACAGGGCTGTGCCACGTGCGACCTTGGTGTGAGTCGATCCTAGGCGTGAAAGACGAGCCGGTGAAGGGAAAAGAGGTTCTTCTGGAATGGACTGAGACATCTGGGGGACTCTTGGAATGGTGGCACGACCCTGGAGTTCCTCTCGCCGTTCCTGTTGAGAGGGCCTCCTCTTGAGATGCGAAGGGAACGCCGGGAACTCTTTCCCGACGAAGCAGGGAAAGGATCCCTCATCTCGAGCTACGAGGCGGAAACCTCCTCTGGATGTGGGCGGGACCCTCGTGATTCCTCTCGAGTGGAGAAGGCTAGGTCGGGGAACTTCTTGATTTGCACCAAGGGTGTGAAGGACCCTTTCGAAGTTCCAGAGGTGAGGTGTGATCAGCCTCGAGACGCCTCAGCGGAAATGGGCCTCATCTCGCCTGGAGGGGAGAACCTCCTGGATTTTCTCGAGTTGCGGCAGGTCTTCTCGAGTTACGACAGGGACCTCAGGGACCCGCTCTGGTGGCCTCAGGAAAGGCCAGTCCCCATGCGAGTTGCTAGGGGACCGCTCGGGATTCCTCTCCCGTCCATGCCGGGGCCTCAGTCCTTGTGTGGAGTCGGGGCCGGAACCTGAGGATTCCTCTCCAGTGTTGCCATGGATCTTGGGGTGCTTCTGAGTCTCCCCAGGGGAGTCAGGCCTCGTCTCGAGTGGGGGCATGCACGTGCGCTTTCCTCCCGAGCTGTAGCAGTAGTGTCACGCTTCCTGTCACGCGGATCAAGGGATCTGTGGCTTTCCCTCGAGGCTGTCCCTCGAGGCTTTCCCACAAGGCTTTCCCACAGGGCTGTGCCACGTGCGACCTTGGTGTGAGTCGATCCTCGGCGTGAAAGACGAGCCGGTGAAGGGAAAAGAGGTTCCTCTGGAATGGACTGAGACATCTGAGGGACTCTTGGAATGGTGGCACGACCCTGGAGTTCCTCTCGCCGTTCCTGTTGAGAGGGCCTCCTCTTGAGATGCGACGGGAACGCCGGGAACTCTTTCCCGACGAAGCAGGGAAAGGATCCCTCATCTCGAGCTACGAGGCGGAAACGGGGCTCCTCTGGATGTGGGCGGGACCCTCGTGATTCCTCTCGAGTGGAGACGGCTAGGTCGGGGAACTTCTTGATTTGCACCAAGGGTGTGAAGGACCCTTTCGAAGTTCCAGAGGTGAGGTGTGATCAGCCTCGAGACGCCTCAGCGGAAATGGGCCTCATCTCGCCTGGAGGGGAGAACCTCCTGGATTTTCTCGAGTTGCGGCAGGTCTTCTCGAGTTACGACGGGGACCTCAGGGACCCGCTCTGGTGGCCTCAGGAAAGGCCAGTCCCCATGCGAGTTGCTAGGGGACCTCTCGGGATTCCTCTCCCGTCCATGCCGGGGCCTCAGTCCTTGTGTGGAGTCGGGGCCGGAACCTGAGGATTCCTCTCCAGTGTTGCCATGGATCTTGGGGTGCTTCTGAGTCTCCCCAGGGGAGTCAGGCCTCGTCTCGACTGGGGGCATGCACGAGCGCTTTCCTCCCGAGCTGTAGCAGTAGTGTCACGCTTCCTGTCACGTGGATCAAGGGATCTGTGGCTTTCCCTCGAGGCTGTCCCTCGAGGCTTTCCCACGAGGCTTTCCCACAGGGCTGTGCCACGTGCGACCTTGGTGTGAGTCGATCCTCGGCGTGAAAGACGAGCCGGTGAAGGGAAAAGAGGTTCCTCTGGAATGGACTGAGACATCTGGGGGACTCTTGGAATGGTGGCACGACCCTGGAGTTCCTCTCGCCGTTCCTGTTGAGAGGGCCTCCTCTTGAGATGCGACGGGAACGCCGGGAACTCTTTCGCGACGAAGCAGGGAAAGGATCCCTCATCTCGAGCTACGAGGCGGAAACGGGGCTCCTCTGGATGTGGGCGGGACCCTCGTGATTCCTCTCGAGTGGAGACGGCTAGGTCGGGGAACTTCTTGATTTGCACCAAGGGTGTGAAGGACCCTTTCGAAGTTCCAGAGGTGAGGTGTGATCAGCCTCGAGACGCCTCAGCGGAAATGGGCCTCATCTCGCCTGGAGGGGAGAACCTCCTGGATTTTCTCGAGTTGCGGCAGGTCTTCTCGAGTTACGACGGGGACCTCAGGGACCCGCTCTGGTGGCCTCAGGAAAGGCCAGTCCCCATGCGAGTTGCTAGGGGACCGCTCGGGATTCCTCTCCCGTCCATGCCGGGGCCTCAGTCCTTGTGTGGAGTCTGGGCCGGAACCTGAGGATTCCTCTCCAGTGTTGCCATGGATCATGGGGTGCTTCTGAGTCTCCCCAGGGGAATCAGGCCTCTTCTCGATTGGGTGCATGCACGAGCGCTTTCCTCCCGAGCTGTAGCAGTAGTGTCACGCTTCCTGTCACGTGGATCAAGGGATCTGTGGCTTTCCCTCGTGCCTGTCCCTCGAGGCTTTCCCACGAGGCTTTCCCACAGGGCTGTGCCACATGCCACCTTGGTGTGAGTCGATCCTCGGTGTGAAAGACGAGCCGGTGAAGGGAAAAGAGGTTCCTCTGGAATGGACTGAGACATCTGGGGGACTCTTGGAATGGTGGCACGACCCTGGAGTTCCTCTCGCCGTTCCTGTTGAGAGGGCCTCCTCTTGAGATGCGACGGGAACGCCGGGAACTCTTTCCCGACGAAGCAGGGAAAGGATCCCTCATCTCGAGCTACGAGGCGGAAACGGGGCTCCTCTGGATGTGGGCGGGACCCTCGTGATTCCTCTCGAGTGGAGACGGCTAGGTCGGGGAACTTCTTGATTTGCACCAAGGGTGTGAAGGACCCTTTCGAAGTTCCAGAGGTGAGGTGTGATCAGCCTCGAGACGCCTCAGCGGAAATGGGCCTCATCTCGCCTGGAGGGGCGAACCTCCTGGATTTTCTCCAGTTGTGGCAGGTCTTCTCGAGTTACGACTGGGACCTCAGGGACCCGCTCTGGTGGCCTCAGGAAAGGCCAGTCCCCATGCGAGTTGCTAGGGGCCCTCTCGGGATTCCTCTCCCGTCCATGCCGGGGCCTCAGTCCTTGTGTGAAGTCGGGGCCGGAACCTGAGGATTCCTCTCCAGGGTTGCCATGGATCTTGGGGTGCTTCTGAGTCTCCCCAGGGGAGTCAGGCCTCGTCTCGAGTGGGGGCATGCACGTGCGGTTTCCTCCCGAGCTGTAGCAGTAGTGTCACGCTTCCTGTCACGTGGATCAAGGGATCTGTGGCTTTCCCTCGAGGCTGTCCCTCGAGGCTTTCCCAAGAGGCTTTCCCACAGGGCTGTGCCACGTGCCACCTTGGTGTGAGTCGATCCTCGGCGTGAAAGACGAGCCGGTGAAGGGAAAAGAGGTTCCTCTGGAATGGACTGAGACATCTGGGGGACTCTTGGAAAGGTGGCACGACCCTGGAGTTCCTCTCGCCGTTCCTGTTGAGAGGGCCTCCTCTTGAGATGCGACGGGAACGCCGGGAACTCTTTCCCGACGAAGCAGGGAAAGGATCCCTCATCTCGAGCTACGAGGCGGAAACGGGGCTCCTCTGGATGTGGGCGGGACCCTCGTGATTCCTCTCGAGTGGAGACGGCTAGGTCGGGGAACTTCTTGATTTGCACCAACGGTGTGAAGGACCCTTTCGAAGTTCCAGAGGTGAGTTGTGATCAGCCTCGAGACGCCTCAGCGGAAATGGGCCTCATCTCGCGTGGAGGGGCGAAACTCCTGGATTTTCTCCAGTTGCGGCAGGTCTTCTCGAGTTACGACGGGGACCTCAGGGACCCGCTCTGGTGGCCTCAGGAAAGGCCAGTCCCCATGCGAGTTGCTAGGGGACCGCTCGGGATTCCTCTCCCGTCCATGCCGGGGCCTCAGTCCTTGTGTGGAGTCGGGGCCGGAACCTGAGGATTCCTCTCCAGTGTTGCCATGGATCTTGGGGTGCTTCTGAGTCTCCCCAGGGGAGTCAGGCCTCGTCTCGAGTGGGGGCATGCACGTGCGCTTTCCTCCCTAGGTGCAGCAGTAGTGTCAAGCTTCCTGTCACGTGGATCAAGGGATCTGTGGCTTTCCCTCAAGGCTGTCCCTGGAGGCATTCCCACGAGGTTTCCCACAGGGCTGTGCCACGTGCCACCTTGGTGTGAGTCGATCCTCGGCGTGAAAGACGAGCCGATGAAGGGAAAAGAGGTTCCTGTGGAATGGACTGAGACATCTGGGGGACTCTTGGAATGGTGGCACGACCCTGGAGTTCCTCTCGCCGTTCCTGTTGAGAGGGCCTCCTCTTGAGATGCGACGGGAACGCCGGGAACTCTTTCCCGACGAAGCAGGGAAAGGATCCCTCATCTCGAGCTACGAGGCGGAAACGGGGCTCCTCTGGATGTGGGCGGGACCCTCGTCATTCCTCTCGAGTGGAGACGGCTAGGTCGGGGAACTTCTTGATTTGCACCAAGGGTGTGAAGGACCCTTTCGAAGTTCCAGAGGTGAGGTGTGATCAGCCTCGAGACGCCTCAGCGGAAATGGGCCTCATCTCGCCTGGAGGGGAGAACCTCCTGGATTTTCTCGGGTTGCGGCAGGTCTTCTCGAGTTACGACGGGGACCTCAGGTACCCGCTCTGGTGGCCTCAGGAAAGGCCAGTCCCTATGCGAGTTGCTAGGGGACCTCTCGGGATTCCTCTCCCGTCCATGCCGGGGCCTCAGTCCTTGTGTGGAGTCGGGGCCGGAACCTGAGGATTCCTCTCCAGTGTTGCCATGGATCTTGGGGTGCTTCTGAGTCTCCCCAGGGGAGTCAGGCCTCGTCTCGTGTGGGGGCATGCACGAGCGCTTTCCTCCCGAGCTGTAGCAGTAGTGTCACGCTTCCTGTCACGTGGATCAAGGGATCTGTGGCTTTCCCTCGAGGCTGTCCCTCGAGGCTTTCCCACGAGGCTTTCCCACAGGGCTGTGCCACGTGCCACCTTGGTGTGAGTCGATCCTCGGCGTGAAAGACGAGCCGGTGAAGGGAAAAGAGGTTCCTCTGGAATGGACTGAGACATCTGGGGGACTCTTGGAATGGTGGCACGACCCTGGAGTTCCTCTCGCCGTTCCTGTTGAGAGGGCCTCCTCTTGAGATGCGACGGGAACGCCGGGAACTCATTCCCGACGAAGCAGGGAAAGGATCCCTCATCTCGAGCTACGAGGCGGAAACGGGGCTCCTCTGGATGTGGGCGGGACCGTCGTGATTCCTCTCGAGTGGAGACGGCTAGGTCGGGGAACTTCTTGATTTGCACCAAGGGTGTGAAGGAGCCTTTCGAAGTTCCAGAGGTGAGGTGTGATCAGCCTCGAGACGCCTCAGCGGAAATGGGCCTCATCTCGCCTGGAGGGGCGAACCTCCTGGATTTTCTCGAGTTGCGGCAGGTCTTCTCGAGTTACGACGGGGACCTCAAGGACCCGCTCTGGAGGCCTCAGGAAAGGCCAGTCCCCATGCGAGTTGCTAGGGGACCGCTCGGGATTCCTCTCCCGTCCATGCCGGGGCCTCAGTCCTTGTGTGGAGTCGGGGCCGGAACCTGAGGATTCCTCTCCAGTGTTGCCATGGATCTTGGGGTGCTTCTGAGTCTCCCCAGGGGAGTCAGGCCTCGTCTCGAGAGGGGGCATGCACGTGCACTTTCCTCCCGAGCTGCAGCAGTAGTGTCACGCTTCCTGTCACGTGGATCAAGGGATCTGTGGCTTTCCCTCGAGGCTGTCCCTCGAGGCTTTCCCACGAGGCTTTCCCACAGGGCTGTGCCACGTGCGACCTTGGTGTGAGTCGATCCTCGGCGTGAAAGACGAGCCGGTAAAGGGAAAAGAGGTTCCTCTGGAATGGACTGAGACATCTGGGGGACTCTTGGAATGGTGGCACGACCCTGGAGTTCCTCTCGCCGTTCCTGTTGAGAGGGCCTCCTCTTGAGATGCGACGGCAACGCCGGGAACTCTTTCCCGACGAAGCAGGGAAAGGATCCCTCATCTCGAGCTACGAGGCGGAAACGGGGCTCCTCTGGATGTGGGCGGGACCCTCGTGATTCCTCTCGAGTGGAGACGGCTAGGTCGGGGAACTTCTTGATTTGCACCAAGGGTGTGAAGGACCCTTTCGAAGTTCCAGAGGTGAGGTGTGATCAGCCTCGAGACGCCTCAGCGGAAATGGGCCTCATCTCGCCTGGAGGGGAGAACCTCCTGGATTTTCTCCAGTTGCGGCAGGTCTTCTCGAGTTACGACGGGGACCTCAGGGACCCGCTCTGGTGGCCTCAGGAAAGGCCAGTCCCCATGCGAGTTGCTAGGGGACCGCTCGGGATTCCTCTCCCGTCCATGCCGGGGCCTCAGTCCTTGTGTGGAGTCGGGGCCGGAACCTGAGGATTCCTCTCCAGTGTTGCCATGGATCTTGGGGTGCTTCTGAGTCTCCCCAGGGGAATCAGGCCTCGTCTCGAGTGGGGGCATGCACGAGCGCTTTCCTCCCGAGCTGTAGCAGTAGTGTCACGCTTCCTGTCACGTGGATCAAGGGATCTGTGGCTTTCCCTCGAGGCTGTCCCTCGAGGCTTTCCCACGAGGCTTTCCCACAGGGCTGTGCCACGTGCCACCTTGGTGTGAGTCGATCCTCGGCGTGAAAGACGAGCCGGTGAAGGGAAAAGAGGTTCCTCTGGAATGGACTGAGACATCTGGGGGACTCTTGCAATGGTGGCACGACCCTGGAGTTCCTCTCGCCGTTCCTTTTGAGAGGGCCTCCTCTTGAGATGCGAAGGGAACGCCGGGAACTCTTTCCCGACGAAGCAGGAAAAGGATCCCTCATCTCGAGCTACAAGGCGGAAACGGGGCTCCTCTGGATGTGGGCGGGACCCTCGTGATTCCTCTCGAGTGGAGACGGCTAGGTCGGGGAACTTCTTGATTTGCACCAAGGGTGTGAAGGACCCTTTCGAAGTTCCAGAGGTGAGGTGTGATCAGCCTTGAGACGCCTCAGCGGAAATGGGCCTCATCTCGCCTGGAGGGGAGAACCTCCTGGATTTTCTCGAGTTGCGGCAGGTCTTCTCGAGTTACGACGGGGACCTCAGGGACCCGCTCTGGTGGCCTCAGGAAAGGCCAGTCCCCTGCGAGTTGCTAGGGGACCGCTCGGGATTCCTCTCCCGTCCATGCCGGGGCCTCAGTCCTTGTGTGGAGTCGGGGCCGGAACCTGAGGATTCCTCTCCAGTGTTGCCATGGATCTTGGGGTGCTTCTGAGTCTCCCCAGGGGAGTCAGGCCTCGTCTCGAGTGGGGGCATGCACGTGCGCTTTCCTCCCTAGGTGCAGCAGTAGTGTCAAGCTTCCTGTCACGTGGATCAAGGGATCTGTGGCTTTCCCTCAAGGCTGTCCCTGGAGGCATTCCCACGAGGTTTCCCACAGGGCTGTGCCACGTGCCACCTTGGTGTGAGTCGATCCTCGGCGTGAAAGACGAGCCGATGAAGGGAAAAGAGGTTCCTGTGGAATGGACTGAGACATCTGGGGGACTCTTGGAATGGTGGCACGACCCTGGAGTTCCTCTCGCCGTTCCTGTTGAGAGGGCCTCCTCTTGAGATGCGACGGGAACGCCGGGAACTCTTTCCCGACGAAGCAGGGAAAGGATCCCTCATCTCGAGCTACGAGGCGGAAACGGGGCTCCTCTGGATGTGGGCGGGACCCTCGTCATTCCTCTCGAGTGGAGACGGCTAGGTCGGGGAACTTCTTGATTTGCACCAAGGGTGTGAAGGACCCTTTCGAAGTTCCAGAGGTGAGGTGTGATCAGCCTCGAGACGCCTCAGCGGAAATGGGCCTCATCTCGCCTGGAGGGGAGAACCTCCTGGATTTTCTCGGGTTGCGGCAGGTCTTCTCGAGTTACGACGGGGACCTCAGGTACCCGCTCTGGTGGCCTCAGGAAAGGCCAGTCCCTATGCGAGTTGCTAGGGGACCTCTCGGGATTCCTCTCCCGTCCATGCCGGGGCCTCAGTCCTTGTGTGGAGTCGGGGCCGGAACCTGAGGATTCCTCTCCAGTGTTGCCATGGATCTTGGGGTGCTTCTGAGTCTCCCCAGGGGAGTCAGGCCTCGTCTCGTGTGGGGGCATGCACGAGCGCTTTCCTCCCGAGCTGTAGCAGTAGTGTCACGCTTCCTGTCACGTGGATCAAGGGATCTGTGGCTTTCCCTCGAGGCTGTCCCTCGAGGCTTTCCCACGAGGCTTTCCCACAGGGCTATGCCACGTGCCACCTTGGTGTGAGTCGATCCTCGGGGTGAAAGACGAGCCGGTGAAGGGAAAAGAGGTTCCTCTGGAATGGACTGAGACATCTGGGGGACTCTTGGAATGGTGGCACGACCCTGGAGTTCCTCTCGCCGTTCCTGTTGAGAGGGCCTCCTCTTGAGATGCGACGGGAACGCCGGGAACTCATTCCCGACGAAGCAGGGAAAGGATCCCTCATCTCGAGCTACGAGGCGGAAACGGGGCTCCTCTGGATGTGGGCGGGACCGTCGTGATTCCTCTCGAGTGGAGACGGCTAGGTCGGGGAACTTCTTGATTTGCACCAAGGGTGTGAAGGACCCTTTCGAAGTTCCAGAGGTGAGGTGTGATCAGCCTCGAGACGCCTCAGCGGAAATGGGCCTCATCTCGCCTGGAGGGGCGAACCTCCTGGATTTTCTCGAGTTGCGGCAGGTCTTCTCGAGTTACGACGGGGACCTCAAGGACCCGCTCTGGAGGCCTCAGGAAAGGCCAGTCCCCATGCGAGTTGCTAGGGGACCGCTCGGGATTCCTCTCCCGTCCATGCCGGGGCCTCAGTCCTTGTGTGGAGTCGGGGCCGGAACCTGAGGATTCCTCTCCAGTGTTGCCATGGATCGTGGGGTGCTTCTGAGTCTCCCCAGGGGAGTCAGGCCTCGTCTCGAGTGGGGGCATGCACGTGCGCTTTCCTCCCGAGCTGCAGCAGTAGTGTCACGCTTCCTGTCACGTGGATCAAGGGATCTGTGGCTTTCCCTCGAGGCTGTCCCTCGAGGCTTTCCCACGAGGCTTTCCCACAGGGCTGTGCCACGTGCCACCTTGGTGTGAGTCGATCCTCGGCGTGAAAGACGAGCCGGTGAAGGGAAAAGAGGTTCCTCTGGAATGGACTGAGACATCTGGGGGACTCTTGGAATGGTGGCACGACCCTGGAGTTCCTCTCGCCGTTCCTGTTGAGATGGCCTCCTCTTGAGATGCGACGGGAACGCCGGGAACTCTTTCCCGACGAAGCAGGGAAAGGATCCCTCATCTCGAGCTACGAGGCGGAAACGGGGCTCCTCTGGATGCGGGCGGGACCGTCGTGATTCCTCTCGAGTGGAGACGGCTAGGTCGGGGAACTTCTTGATTTGCACCAAGGGTGTGAAGGACCCTTTCGAAGTTCCAGAGGTGAGGTGTGATCAGCCTCGAGACGCCTCAGCGGAAATGGGCCTCATCTCGCCTGGAGGGGCGAACCTCCTGGATTTTCGCGAGTTGCGGTAGGTCTTCTCGAGTTACGACGGGGACCTCAAGGACCCGCTCTGGTGGCCTCAGGAAAGGCCAGTCCCCATGCGAGTTGCTAGGGGACCTCTCGGGATTCCTCTCCCGTCCATGCCGGGGCCTCAGTCCTTGTGTGGAGTCGGGGCCGGAACCTGAGGATTCCTCTCCAGTGTTGCCATGGATCTTGGGGTGCTTCTGAGTCTCCCCAGGGGAGTCAGGCCTCGTCTCGAGTGGGGGCATGCACGTGCGCTTTCCTCCCTAGGTGCAGCAGTAGTGTCAAGCTTCCTGTCACGTGGATCAAGGGATCTGTGGCTTTCCCTCAAGGCTGTCCCTGGAGGCATTCCCACGAGGTTTCCCACAGGGCTGTGCCACGTGCCACCTTGGTGTGAGTCGATCCTCGGCGTGAAAGACGAGCCGATGAAGGGAAAAGAGGTTCCTGTGGAATGGACTGAGACATCTGGGGGACTCTTGGAATGGTGGCACGACCCTGGAGTTCCTCTCGCCGTTCCTGTTGAGAGGGCCTCCTCTTGAGATGCGACGGGAACGCCGGGAACTCTTTCCCGACGAAGCAGGGAAAGGATCCCTCATCTCGAGCTACGAGGCGGAAACGGGGCTCCTCTGGATGTGGGCGGGACCCTCGTCATTCCTCTCGAGTGGAGACGGCTAGGTCGGGGAACTTCTTGATTTGCACCAAGGGTGTGAAGGACCCTTTCGAAGTTCCAGAGGTGAGGTGTGATCAGCCTCGAGACGCCTCAGCGGAAATGGGCCTCATCTCGCCTGGAGGGGAGAACCTCCTGGATTTTCTCGGGTTGCGGCAGGTCTTCTCGAGTTACGACGGGGACCTCAGGTACCCGCTCTGGTGGCCTCAGGAAAGGCCAGTCCCTATGCGAGTTGCTAGGGGACCTCTCGGGATTCCTCTCCCGTCCATGCCGGGGCCTCAGTCCTTGTGTGGAGTCGGGGCCGGAACCTGAGGATTCCTCTCCAGTGTTGCCATGGATCTTGGGGTGCTTCTGAGTCTCCCCAGGGGAGTCAGGCCTCGTCTCGTGTGGGGGCATGCACGAGCGCTTTCCTCCCGAGCTGTAGCAGTAGTGTCACGCTTCCTGTCACGTGGATCAAGGGATCTGTGGCTTTCCCTCGAGGCTGTCCCTCGAGGCTTTCCCACGAGGCTTTCCCACAGGGCTGTGCCACGTGCCACCTTGGTGTGAGTCGATCCTCGGCGTGAAAGACGAGCCGGTGAAGGGAAAAGAGGTTCCTCTGGAATGGACTGAGACATCTGGGGGACTCTTGGAATGGTGGCACGACCCTGGAGTTCCTCTCGCCGTTCCTGTTGAGAGGGCCTCCTCTTGAGATGCGACGGGAACGCCGGGAACTCATTCCCGACGAAGCAGGGAAAGGATCCCTCATCTCGAGCTACGAGGCGGAAACGGGGCTCCTCTGGATGTGGGCGGGACCGTCGTGATTCCTCTCGAGTGGAGACGGCTAGGTCGGGGAACTTCTTGATTTGCACCAAGGGTGTGAAGGAGCCTTTCGAAGTTCCAGAGGTGAGGTGTGATCAGCCTCGAGACGCCTCAGCGGAAATGGGCCTCATCTCGCCTGGAGGGGAGAACCTCCTGGATTTTCTCGAGTTGCGGCAGGTCTTCTCGAGTTACGACGGGGACCTCAAGGACCCGCTCTGGAGGCCTCAGGAAAGGCCAGTCCCCATGCGAGTTGCTAGGGGACCGCTCGGGATTCCTCTCCCGTCCATGCCGGGGCCTCAGTCCTTGTGTGGAGTCGGGGCCGGAACCTGAGGATTCCTCTCCAGTGTTGCCATGGATCTTGGGGTGCTTCTGAGTCTCCCCAGGGGAGTCAGGCCTCGTCTCGAGAGGGGGCATGCACGTGCACTTTCCTCCCGAGCTGCAGCAGTAGTGTCACGCTTCCTGTCACGTGGATCAAGGGATCTGTGGCTTTCCCTCGAGGCTGTCCCTCGAGGCTTTCCCACGAGGCTTTCCCACAGGGCTGTGCCACGTGCGACCTTGGTGTGAGTCGATCCTCGGCGTGAAAGACGAGCCGGTAAAGGGAAAAGAGGTTCCTCTGGAATGGACTGAGACATCTGGGGGACTCTTGGAATGGTGGCACGACCCTGGAGTTCCTCTCGCCGTTCCTGTTGAGAGGGCCTCCTCTTGAGATGCGACGGCAACGCCGGGAACTCTTTCCCGACGAAGCAGGGAAAGGATCCCTCATCTCGAGCTACGAGGCGGAAACGGGGCTCCTCTGGATGTGGGCGGGACCCTCGTGATTCCTCTCGAGTGGAGACGGCTAGGTCGGGGAACTTCTTGATTTGCACCAAGGGTGTGAAGGACCCTTTCGAAGTTCCAGAGGTGAGGTGTGATCAGCCTCGAGACGCCTCAGCGGAAATGGGCCTCATCTCGCCTGGAGGGGAGAACCTCCTGGATTTTCTCCAGTTGCGGCAGGTCTTCTCGAGTTACGACGGGGACCTCAGGGACCCGCTCTGGTGGCCTCAGGAAAGGCCAGTCCCCATGCGAGTTGCTAGGGGACCGCTCGGGATTCCTCTCCCGTCCATGCCGGGGCCTCAGTCCTTGTGTGGAGTCGGGGCCGGAACCTGAGGATTCCTCTCCAGTGTTGCCATGGATCTTGGGGTGCTTCTGAGTCTCCCCAGGGGAATCAGGCCTCGTCTCGAGTGGGGGCATGCACGAGCGCTTTCCTCCCGAGCTGTAGCAGTAGTGTCACGCTTCCTGTCACGTGGATCAAGGGATCTGTGGCTTTCCCTCGAGGCTGTCCCTCGAGGCTTTCCCACGAGGCTTTCCCACAGGGCTGTGCCACGTGCCACCTTGGTGTGAGTCGATCCTCGGCGTGAAAGACGAGCCGGTGAAGGGAAAAGAGGTTCCTCTGGAATGGACTGAGACATCTGGGGGACTCTTGCAATGGTGGCACGACCCTGGAGTTCCTCTCGCCGTTCCTTTTGAGAGGGCCTCCTCTTGAGATGCGAAGGGAACGCCGGGAACTCTTTCCCGACGAAGCAGGAAAAGGATCCCTCATCTCGAGCTACAAGGCGGAAACGGGGCTCCTCTGGATGTGGGCGGGACCCTCGTGATTCCTCTCGAGTGGAGACGGCTAGGTCGGGGAACTTCTTGATTTGCACCAAGGGTGTGAAGGACCCTTTCGAAGTTCCAGAGGTGAGGTGTGATCAGCCTTGAGACGCCTCAGCGGAAATGGGCCTCATCTCGCCTGGAGGGGAGAACCTCCTGGATTTTCTCGAGTTGCGGCAGGTCTTCTCGAGTTACGACGGGGACCTCAGGGACCCGCTCTGGTGGCCTCAGGAAAGGCCAGTCCCCTGCGAGTTGCTAGGGGACCGCTCGGGATTCCTCTCCCGTCCATGCCGGGGCCTCAGTCCTTGTGTGGAGTCGGGGCCGGAACCTGAGGATTCCTCTCCAGTGTTGCCATGGATCTTGGGGTGCTTCTGAGTCTCCCCAGGGGAGTCAGGCCTCGTCTCGAGTGGGGGCATGCACGTGCGCTTTCCTCCCTAGGTGCAGCAGTAGTGTCAAGCTTCCTGTCACGTGGATCAAGGGATCTGTGGCTTTCCCTCAAGGCTGTCCCTGGAGGCATTCCCACGAGGTTTCCCACAGGGCTGTGCCACGTGCCACCTTGGTGTGAGTCGATCCTCGGCGTGAAAGACGAGCCGATGAAGGGAAAAGAGGTTCCTGTGGAATGGACTGAGACATCTGGGGGACTCTTGGAATGGTGGCACGACCCTGGAGTTCCTCTCGCCGTTCCTGTTGAGAGGGCCTCCTCTTGAGATGCGACGGGAACGCCGGGAACTCTTTCCCGACGAAGCAGGGAAAGGATCCCTCATCTCGAGCTACGAGGCGGAAACGGGGCTCCTCTGGATGTGGGCGGGACCCTCGTCATTCCTCTCGAGTGGAGACGGCTAGGTCGGGGAACTTCTTGATTTGCACCAAGGGTGTGAAGGACCCTTTCGAAGTTCCAGAGGTGAGGTGTGATCAGCCTCGAGACGCCTCAGCGGAAATGGGCCTCATCTCGCCTGGAGGGGAGAACCTCCTGGATTTTCTCGGGTTGCGGCAGGTCTTCTCGAGTTACGACGGGGACCTCAGGTACCCGCTCTGGTGGCCTCAGGAAAGGCCAGTCCCTATGCGAGTTGCTAGGGGACCTCTCGGGATTCCTCTCCCGTCCATGCCGGGGCCTCAGTCCTTGTGTGGAGTCGGGGCCGGAACCTGAGGATTCCTCTCCAGTGTTGCCATGGATCTTGGGGTGCTTCTGAGTCTCCCCAGGGGAGTCAGGCCTCGTCTCGTGTGGGGGCATGCACGAGCGCTTTCCTCCCGAGCTGTAGCAGTAGTGTCACGCTTCCTGTCACGTGGATCAAGGGATCTGTGGCTTTCCCTCGAGGCTGTCCCTCGAGGCTTTCCCACGAGGCTTTCCCACAGGGCTATGCCACGTGCCACCTTGGTGTGAGTCGATCCTCGGGGTGAAAGACGAGCCGGTGAAGGGAAAAGAGGTTCCTCTGGAATGGACTGAGACATCTGGGGGACTCTTGGAATGGTGGCACGACCCTGGAGTTCCTCTCGCCGTTCCTGTTGAGAGGGCCTCCTCTTGAGATGCGACGGGAACGCCGGGAACTCATTCCCGACGAAGCAGGGAAAGGATCCCTCATCTCGAGCTACGAGGCGGAAACGGGGCTCCTCTGGATGTGGGCGGGACCGTCGTGATTCCTCTCGAGTGGAGACGGCTAGGTCGGGGAACTTCTTGATTTGCACCAAGGGTGTGAAGGACCCTTTCGAAGTTCCAGAGGTGAGGTGTGATCAGCCTCGAGACGCCTCAGCGGAAATGGGCCTCATCTCGCCTGGAGGGGCGAACCTCCTGGATTTTCTCGAGTTGCGGCAGGTCTTCTCGAGTTACGACGGGGACCTCAAGGACCCGCTCTGGAGGCCTCAGGAAAGGCCAGTCCCCATGCGAGTTGCTAGGGGACCGCTCGGGATTCCTCTCCCGTCCATGCCGGGGCCTCAGTCCTTGTGTGGAGTCGGGGCCGGAACCTGAGGATTCCTCTCCAGTGTTGCCATGGATCGTGGGGTGCTTCTGAGTCTCCCCAGGGGAGTCAGGCCTCGTCTCGAGTGGGGGCATGCACGTGCGCTTTCCTCCCGAGCTGCAGCAGTAGTGTCACGCTTCCTGTCACGTGGATCAAGGGATCTGTGGCTTTCCCTCGAGGCTGTCCCTCGAGGCTTTCCCACGAGGCTTTCCCACAGGGCTGTGCCACGTGCCACCTTGGTGTGAGTCGATCCTCGGCGTGAAAGACGAGCCGGTGAAGGGAAAAGAGGTTCCTCTGGAATGGACTGAGACATCTGGGGGACTCTTGGAATGGTGGCACGACCCTGGAGTTCCTCTCGCCGTTCCTGTTGAGATGGCCTCCTCTTGAGATGCGACGGGAACGCCGGGAACTCTTTCCCGACGAAGCAGGGAAAGGATCCCTCATCTCGAGCTACGAGGCGGAAACGGGGCTCCTCTGGATGCGGGCGGGACCGTCGTGATTCCTCTCGAGTGGAGACGGCTAGGTCGGGGAACTTCTTGATTTGCACCAAGGGTGTGAAGGACCCTTTCGAAGTTCCAGAGGTGAGGTGTGATCAGCCTCGAGACGCCTCAGCGGAAATGGGCCTCATCTCGCCTGGAGGGGCGAACCTCCTGGATTTTCTCGAGTTGCGGTAGGTCTTCTCGAGTTACGACGGGGACCTCAAGGACCCGCTCTGGTGGCCTCAGGAAAGGCCAGTCCCCATGCGAGTTGCTAGGGGACCTCTCGGGATTCCTCTCCCGTCCATGCCGGGGCCTCAGTCCTTGTGTGGAGTCGGGGCCGGAACCTGAGGATTCCTCTCCAGTGTTGCCATGGATCTTGGGGTGCTTCTGAGTCTCCCCAGGGGAGTCAGGCCTCGTCTCGAGTGGGGGCATGCACGTGCGCTTTCCTCCCGAGCTGCAGCAGTAGTGTCACGCTTCCTGTCACGTGGATCAAGGGATCTGTGGCTTTCCCTCGAGGCTGTCCCTCGAGGCTTTCCCACGAGGCTTTCCCACAGGGCTGTGCCACGTGCCACTTTGGTGTGAGTCGATCCTCGGCGTGAAAGACGGGCCGGTGAAGGGAAAAGAGGTTCCTCTGGAATGGACTGAGACATCTGGGGGACTCTTGGAATGGTGGCACGACCCTGGAGTTCCTCTCGCCGCTCCGGTTGAGAGGGCCTCCTCTTGAGATGCGACGGGAACGCCGGGAACTCTTTCCCGACGAAGCAGGGAAAGGATCCCTCATCTCGAGCTACGAGGCGGAAACGGGGCTCCTCTGGATGTGGGCGGGACCCTCGTGATTCCTCTCGAGTGGAGACGGCTAGGTCGGGGAACTTCTTGATTTCCACCAAGGATGTGAAGGACCCTTTCGAAGTTCCAGAGTTGAGGTGTGATCAGCCTCGAGACGCCTCAGCGGAAATGGGCCTCATCTCGCCTGGAGGGGAGAACCTCCTGGATTTTCTCTAGTTTCGGCAGGTGTTCTCGAGTTACGACGGAGACCTCAGGGACCCGCTCTGGTGGCCTCAGGAAAGGCCAGTCCCCATGCGAGTTGCTAGGGGACCGCTCGGGATTCCTCCCCCGTCCATGCCAGGGCCTCAGTCCTTGTGTGGAGTCGGGGCCGGAACCTGAGGATTCCTCTCCAGTGTTGCCATGGATCTTGGGGTGCTTCTGAGTCTCCCCAGGGGAGTCAGGCCTCGTCTCGAGTGGGGACATGCACGTGCACTTTCCTCCCAAGCTGCAGCAGCAGTGTCACGCTTCCTGTCACGTGGATCAAGGGATCTGTGGCTTTCCCTCGAGGCTGTCCCTCGAGGCTTTCCCACGAGGCTTTCCCACAGGGCTGTGCCACGTGCGACCTTGGTGTGAGTCGATCCTCGGCGTGAAAGACGGGCCGGTGAAGGGAAAAGAGGTTCCTCTGGAATGGACTGAGACATCTGGGGGACTCTTGGAATGGTGGCACGACCCTGGAGTTCCTCTCGCCGTTCCTGTTGAGAGGGCCTCCTCTTGAGATGCGACGGGAACGCCGGGAACTCTTTCCCGACGAAGCAGGGAAAGGATCCCTCATCTCGAGCTACGAGGCGGAAACGGGCCTCCTCTGGATGTGGGTGGGACCCTCGTGATTCCTCTCGAGTGGAGACGGCTAGGTCAGGGAACTTCTTGATTTGCACCAAGGGTGTGAAGGGCCCTTTCGAAGTTCCAGAGGTGAGGTGTGATCAGCTTCGAGACGCCTCAGCGGAAATGGGCCTCATCTCGCCTGGAGGGGAGAACCTCCTGGATTTTCTCCAGTTGCGGCAGGTCTTCTCGAGTTACGACGGGGACCTCAGGGACCCGCTCTGGTGGCCTCAGGAAAGGCCAGTCCCCATGCGAGTTGCTTGGGGACCTCTCGGGATTCCTCTCCCGTCCATGCCGGTGCCTCAGTCCTTGTGTGGAGTCGGGGCCGGAACCTGAGGATTCCTCTCCAGTGTTGCCATGGATCTTGGGGTGCTTCTGAGTCTCCCCAGGGGAGTCAGGCCTCGTCTCGAGTGGGGGCATGCACGTGCGCTTTCCTCCCGAGCTGCAGCAGCAGTGTCACGCTTCCTGTCACGTGGATCAAGGGATCTGTGGCTTTCCCTCGAGGCTGTCCCTCGAGGCTTTCCCACGAGGCTTTCCCACAGGGCTGTGCCACGTGCCACCTTGTTGTGAGTCGATCCTCGGCGTGAAAGACGAGCCGGTGAAGGGAAAAGAGGTTCCTCTGGAATGGACTGAGACATCTGGGGGATTCTTGGAATGCTGGCACGACCCTGGAGTTCTTCTCGCCTGTCCTGTTGAGAGGGCCTCCTCTTGAGATGCGACGGGAACGCCGGGAACTCTTTCCCGACGAAGCAGAGAAAGGATCCCTCATCTCGAGCTACGAGGCGGAAACGGGGCTCCTCTGGATGTGGGCGGGACCCTCGTGATTCCTCTCGAGTGGAGACGGCTAGGTCGGGGAACTTCTTGATTTGCACCAAGGGTGTGAAGGACCATTTCGAAGTTCCAGAGGTGAGGTGTGATCATCCTCGAGACGCCTCAGCGGAAATGGGCCTCATCTCGCCTGGAGGGGAGAACCTCCTGGATTTTCTCGAGTTGCAGCAGGTCTTCTCGAGTTACGACGGGGACCTCAGGGACCCGCTCTCGTGGCCTCAGGAAAGGCCAGTCCCCATGCGAGTTGCTAGGGGACCTCTCGGGATTCCTCTCCCGTCCGCGCCGGGGCCTCATCCTTATGCGGAGTCGGGGCCGGAACCTGAGGATTGCTCTCCAGGGTTGCCATGGATCTTGGCGTGCTTCTGAGTCTCCCCAGGGGAGTCAGGCCTCGTCTCGAGTAGGGACATGCACGGGCGCTTTCCTCCCAAGCTGCAGCAGCAGTGTCACGCTTCCTGTCACGTGGATCAAGGGATCTGTGGCTCTCCCTCGAGGCTGTCCCTCGAGGCTTTCCCACGAGGCTTTCCCACAGGGCTGTGCGACGTGCCACCTTGGCGTGAGTCGATCCTCGGCGTGAAAGACGAGCCGGTGAAGGGAAAAGAGGTTCCTCTGGAATGGACTGAGACATCTGGGGGACTCTTGGAATGGTGGCACGACCCTGGAGTTCCTCTCGCCGTTCCTGTTGAGATGGCCTCCTCTTGAGATGCGACGGGAACGCCGGGAACTCTTTCCCGACGAAGCAGGGAAAGGATCCCTCATCTCGAGCTACGAGGCGGAAACGGGGCTCCTCTGGATGTGGGCGGGACCGTCGTGATTCCTCTCGAGTGGAGACGGGTATGTCGGGGAACTTCTTGATTTGCACCAAGGGTGTGAAGGACCCTTTCGAAGTTCCAGAGGTGAGGTGTGATCAGCCTCGAGACGCCTCAGCGGAAATGGGCCTCATCTCGCCTGGAGGGGCGAACCTCCTGGATTTTCTCGAGTTGCGGTAGGTCTTCTCGAGTTACGACGGGGACCTCAAGGACCCGCTCTGGTGGCCTCAGGAAAGGCCAGTCCCCATGCGAGTTGCTAGGGGACCTCTCGGGATTCCTCTCCCGTCCATGCCGGGGCCTCAGTCCTTGTGTGGAGTCGGGGCCGGAACCTGAGGATTCCTCTCCAGTGTTGCCATGGATCTTGGGGTGCTTCTGAGTCTCCCCAGGGGAGTCAGGCCTCGTCTCGAGAGGGGGCATGCACGTGCACTTTCCTCCCGAGCTGCAGCAGTAGTGTCACGCTTCCTGTCACGTGGATCAAGGGATCTGTGGCTTTCCCTCGAGGCTGTCCCTCGAGGCTTTCCCACGAGGCTTTCCCACAGGGCTGTGCCACGTGCCACCTTGGTGTGAGTCGATCCTCGGCGTGAAAGACGAGCCGGTGAAGGGAAAAGAGGTTCCTCTGGAATGGACTGAGACATCTGGGGGACTCTTGGAATGGTGGCACGACCCTGGAGTTCCTCTCGCCGTTCCTGTTGAGAGGGCCTCCTCTTGAGATGCGACGGGAATGCCTGTTAACTCTTTCCCGACGAAGCAGGGAAAGGATCCCTCATCTCGAGCTACGAGGCGGAAACGGGGCTCCTCTGGATGTGGGCGGGACCCTCGTGATTCCTCTCGAGTGGAGACGGCTAGGTCGGGGAACTTCTTGATTTGCACCAAGGGTGTGAAGGACCCTTTCGAAGTTCCAGAGGTGAGGTGTGATCAGCCTCGAGACGCCTCAGCGGAAATGGGCCTCATCTCGCCTGGAGGGGAGAACCTCCTGGATTTTCTCGAGTTGCGGCAGGTCTTCTCGAGTTACGACGGGGACCTCAGGGACCCGCTCTGGTGGCCTCAGGAAAGGCCAGTCCCCATGCGAGTTGCTAGGGGACCGCTCGGGATTCCTCTCCCGTCCATGCCGGGGCCTCAGTCCTTGTGTGGAGTCGGGGCCGGAACCTGAGGATTCCTCTCCAGTGTTGCCATGGATCTTGGGGTGCTTCTGAGTCTCCCCAGGGGAGTCAGGCCTCGTCTCGAGTGGGGGCATGCACGTGCGCTTTCCTCCCGAGCTGCAGCAGTAGTGTCACGCTTCCTGTCACGTGGATCAAGGGATCTGTGGCTTTCCCTCGAGGCTGTCCCTCGAGGCTTTCCCACGAGGCTTTCCCACAGGGCTGTGCCACGTGCCACTTTGGTGTGAGTCGATCCTCGGCGTGAAAGACGGGCCGGTGAAGGGAAAAGAGGTTCCTCTGGAATGGACTGAGACATCTGGGGGACTCTTGGAATGGTGGCACGACCCTGGAGTTCCTCTCGCCGCTCCGGTTGAGAGGGCCTCCTCTTGAGATGCGACGGGAACGCCGGGAACTCTTTCCCGACGAAGCAGGGAAAGGATCCCTCATCTCGAGCTACGAGGCGGAAACGGGGCTCCTCTGGATGTGGGCGGGACCCTCGTGATTCCTCTCGAGTGGAGACGGCTAGGTCGGGGAACTTCTTGATTTCCACCAAGGATGTGAAGGACCCTTTCGAAGTTCCAGAGTTGAGGTGTGATCAGCCTCGAGACGCCTCAGCGGAAATGGGCCTCATCTCGCCTGGAGGGGAGAACCTCCTGGATTTTCTCTAGTTTCGGCAGGTGTTCTCGAGTTACGACGGAGACCTCAGGGACCCGCTCTGGTGGCCTCAGGAAAGGCCAGTCCACATGCGAGTTGCTAGGGGACCGCTCGGGATTCCTCCCCCGTCCATGCCAGGGCCTCAGTCCTTGTGTGGAGTCGGGGCCGGAACCTGAGGATTCCTCTCCAGTGTTGCCATGGATCTTGGGGTGCTTCTGAGTCTCCCCAGGGGAGTCAGGCCTCGTCTCGAGTGGGGACATGCACGTGCACTTTCCTCCCAAGCTGCAGCAGCAGTGTCACGCTTCCTGTCACGTGGATCAAGGGATCTGTGGCTTTCCCTCGAGGCTGTCCCTCGAGGCTTTCCCACGAGGCTTTCCCACAGGGCTGTGCCACGTGCGACCTTGGTGTGAGTCGATCCTCGGCGTGAAAGACGGGCCGGTGAAGGGAAAAGAGGTTCCTCTGGAATGGACTGAGACATCTGGGGGACTCTTGGAATGGTGGCACGACCCTGGAGTTCCTCTCGCCGTTCCTGTTGAGAGGGCCTCCTCTTGAGATGCGACGGGAACGACGGGAACTCTTTCCCGACGAAGCAGGGAAAGGATCCCTCATCTCGAGCTACGAGGCGGAAACGGGCCTCCTCTGGATGTGGGTGGGACCCTCGTGATTCCTCTCGAGTGGAGACGGCTAGGTCAGGGAACTTCTTGATTTGCACCAAGGGTGTGAAGGGCCCTTTCGAAGTTCCAGAGGTGAGGTGTGATCAGCTTCGAGACGCCTCAGCGGAAATGGGCCTCATCTCGCCTGGAGGGGAGAACCTCCTGGATTTTCTCCAGTTGCGGCAGGTCTTCTCGAGTTACGACGGGGACCTCAGGGACCCGCTCTGGTGGCCTCAGGAAAGGCCAGTCCCCATGCGAGTTGCTTGGGGACCTCTCGGGATTCCTCTCCCGTCCATGCCGGTGCCTCAGTCCTTGTGTGGAGTCGGGGCCGGAACCTGAGGATTCCTCTCCAGTGTTTCCATGGATCTTGGGGTGCTTCTGAGTCTCCCCAGGGGAGTCAGGCCTCGTCTCGAGTGGGGGCATGCACGTGCGCTTTCCTCCCGAGCTGCAGCAGCAGTGTCACGCTTCCTGTCACGTGGATCAAGGGATCTGTGGCTTTCCCTCGAGGCTGTCCCTCGAGGCTTTCCCACGAGGCTTTCCCACAGGGCTGTGCCACGTGCCACCTTGTTGTGAGTCGATCCTCGGCGTGAAAGACGAGCCGGTGAAGGGAAAAGAGGTTCCTCTGGAATGGACTGAGACATCTGGGGGATTCTTGGAATGCTGGCACGACCCTGGAGTTCTTCTCGCCTGTCCTGTTGAGAGGGCCTCCTCTTGAGATGCGACGGGAACGCCGGGAACTCTTTCCCGACGAAGCAGAGAAAGGATCCCTCATCTCGAGCTACGACGCGGAAACGGGGCTCCTCTGGATGTGGGCGGGACCCTCGTGATTCCTCTCGAGTGGAGACGGCTAGGTCGGGGAACTTCTTGATTTGCACCAAGGGTGTGAAGGACCCTTTCGAAGTTCCAGAGGTGAGGTGTGATCATCCTCGAGACGCCTCAGCGGAAATGGGCCTCATCTCGCCTGGAGGGGAGAACCTCCTGGATTTTCTCGAGTTGCAGCAGGTCTTCTCGAGTTACGACGGGGACCTCAGGGACCCGCTCTGGTGGCCTCAGGAAAGGCCAGTCCCCATGCGAGTTGCTAGGGGACCTCTCGGGATTCCTCTCCCGTCCGCGCCGGGGCCTCATCCTTATGCGGAGTCGGGGCCGGAACCTGAGGATTGCTCTCCAGGGTTGCCATGGATCTTGGCGTGCTTCTGAGTCTCCCCAGGGGAGTCAGGCCTCGTCTCGAGTAGGGACATGCACGTGCGCTTTCCTCCCAAGCTGCAGCAGCAGTGTCACGCTTCCTGTCACGTGGATCAAGGGATCTGTGGCTCTCCCTCGAGGCTGTCCCTCGAGGCTTTCCCACGAGGCTTTCCCACAGGGCTGTGGGACGTGCCACCTTGGCGTGAGTCGATCCTCGGCGTGAAAGACGAGCCGGTGAAGGGAAAAGAGGTTCCTCTGGAATGGACTGAGACATCTGGGGGACTCTTGGAATGGTGGCACGACCCTGGAGTTCCTCTCGCCGTTTCTGTTGAGAGGGCCTCCTCTTGAGATGCGACGGGAACGCCGGGAACTCTTTCCCAACGAAGCAGGGAAAGGATCCCTCATCTCGAGCTACGAGGCGGAAACGGGGCTCCTCTGGATGTGGGCGGGACCCTCGTGATTCCTCTAGAGTGGAGACGGATATGTCGGGGAACTTCTTGATTTGCACAAAGGGTGTGAAGGACCCTTTCGAAGTTCCAGAGGTGAGGTGTGATCAGCCTCGAGACGCCTCAGCGGAAATGGGCCTCATCTCGCCTGGAGGGGAGAACCTCCTGGATTTTCTCGAGTTACGGCAGGTCTTCTCGAGTTACGACGGGGACCTCAGGGACCCGCTCTGGTGGCCTCAGGAAAGGCCAGTCCCCATGCGAGTTGCTAGGGGAACTCTCGGGATTCCTCTCCCGTCCATGCCGGGGCCTCAGTCCTTGTGTGGAGTCGGGGCCGGAACCTGAGGATTCCTCTCCAGTGTTGCCATGGATCTAGGGGTGCTTCTGAGTCTCCCCAGGGGAGTCAGGCCTCGTCTCGAGTGGGGGCATGCACGTGCGCTTTCCTCCCGAGCTGCAGCAGTAGTGTCACGCTTCCTGTCACGTGGATCAAGGGATCTGTGGCTTTCCCTCGAGGCTGTCCCTCGAGATTTACCCACGAGGCTTTCCCAAAGGGCTGTGCCACGTGCCACCTTGTTGTGAGTCGATCCTCGGCGTGAAAGACGAGCCGGTGAAGGGAAAAGAGGTTCCTCTGGAATGGACTGAGATACCTGGGGGACTCTTGGAATGCTGGCACGAACATGGAGTTCCTCTCGCCGCGCCTGTTCAGAGGGCCTCCTCTTGAGAGGCGACGGGAACGCCGGGAACTCTTTCCCGACGAAGCAGAGAAAGGTTCCCTCATCTCGAGCTACGAGGCGGAAACGGGGCTCCTCTGGATGTGGGCGGGACCCTCGTGATTCCTCTCGAGTGGAGACGGCTAGGTCGGGGAACTTCTTGATTTCCACCAAGGATGTGAAGGACCCTTTCGAAGTTCCAGAGTTGAGGTGTGATCAGCCTCGAGACGCCTCAGCGGAAATGGGCCTCATCTCGCCTGGAGGGGAGAACCTCCTGGATTTTCTCTAGTTTCGGCAGGTGTTCTCGAGTTACGACGGAGACCTCAGGGACCCGCTCTGGTGGCCTCAGGAAAGGCCAGTCCCCATGCGAGTTGCTAGGGGACCGCTCGGGATTCCTCCCCCGTCCATGCCAGGGCCTCAGTCCTTGTGTGGAGTCGGGGCCGGAACCTGAGGATTCCTCTCCAGTGTTGCCATGGATCTTGGGGTGCTTCTGAGTCTCCCCAGGGGAGTCAGGCCTCGTCTCGAGTGGGGACATGCACGTGCACTTTCCTCCCAAGCTGCAGCAGCAGTGTCACGCTTCCTGTCACGTGGATCAAGGGATCTGTGGCTTTCCCTCGAGGCTGTCCCTCGAGGCTTTCCCACGAGGCTTTCCCACAGGGCTGTGCCACGTGCGACCTTGGTGTGAGTCGATCCTCGGCGTGAAAGACGGGCCGGTGAAGGGAAAAGAGGTTCCTCTGGAATGGACTGAGACATCTGGGGGACTCTTGGAATGGTGGCACGACCCTGGAGTTCCTCTCGCCGTTCCTGTTGAGAGGGCCTCCTCTTGAGATGCGACGGGAACGACGGGAACTCTTTCCCGACGAAGCAGGGAAAGGATCCCTCATCTCGAGCTACGAGGCGGAAACGGGCCTCCTCTGGATGTGGGTGGGACCCTCGTGATTCCTCTCGAGTGGAGACGGCTAGGTCAGGGAACTTCTTGATTTGCACCAAGGGTGTGAAGGGCCCTTTCGAAGTTCCAGAGGTGAGGTGTGATCAGCTTCGAGACGCCTCAGCGGAAATGGGCCTCATCTCGCCTGGAGGGGAGAACCTCCTGGATTTTCTCCAGTTGCGGCAGGTCTTCTCGAGTTACGACGGGGACCTCAGGGACCCGCTCTGGTGGCCTCAGGAAAGGCCAGTCCCCATGCGAGTTGCTTGGGGACCTCTCGGGATTCCTCTCCCGTCCATGCCGGTGCCTCAGTCCTTGTGTGGAGTCGGGGCCGGAACCTGAGGATTCCTCTCCAGTGTTGCCATGGATCTTGGGGTGCTTCTGAGTCTCCCCAGGGGAGTCAGGCCTCGTCTCGAGTGGGGGCATGCACGTGCGCTTTCCTCCCGAGCTGCAGCAGCAGTGTCACGCTTCCTGTCACGTGGATCAAGGGATCTGTGGCTTTCCCTCGAGGCTGTCCCTCGAGGCTTTCCCACGAGGCTTTCCCACAGGGCTGTGCCACGTGCCACCTTGTTGTGAGTCGATCCTCGGCGTGAAAGACGAGCCGGTGAAGGGAAAAGAGGTTCCTCTGGAATGGACTGAGACATCTGGGGGATTCTTGGAATGCTGGCACGACCCTGGAGTTCTTCTCGCCTGTCCTGTTGAGAGGGCCTCCTCTTGAGATGCGACGGGAACGCCGGGAACTCTTTCCCGACGAAGCAGAGAAAGGATCCCTCATCTCGAGCTACGACGCGGAAACGGGGCTCCTCTGGATGTGGGCGGGACCCTCGTGATTCCTCTCGAGTGGAGACGGCTAGGTCGGGGAACTTCTTGATTTGCACCAAGGGTGTGAAGGACCCTTTCGAAGTTCCAGAGGTGAGGTGTGATCATCCTCGAGACGCCTCAGCGGAAATGGGCCTCATCTCGCCTGGAGGGGAGAACCTCCTGGATTTTCTCGAGTTGCAGCAGGTCTTCTCGAGTTACGACGGGGACCTCAGGGACCCGCTCTGGTGGCCTCAGGAAAGGCCAGTCCCCATGCGAGTTGCTAGGGGACCTCTCGGGATTCCTCTCCCGTCCGCGCCGGGGCCTCATCCTTATGCGGAGTCGGGGCCGGAACCTGAGGATTGCTCTCCAGGGTTGCCATGGATCTTGGCGTGCTTCTGAGTCTCCCCAGGGGAGTCAGGCCTCGTCTCGAGTAGGGACATGCACGTGCGCTTTCCTCCCAAGCTGCAGCAGCAGTGTCACGCTTCCTGTCACGTGGATCAAGGGATCTGTGGCTCTCCCTCGAGGCTGTCCCTCGAGGCTTTCCCACGAGGCTTTCCCACAGGGCTGTGGGACGTGCCACCTTGGCGTGAGTCGATCCTCGGCGTGAAAGACGAGCCGGTGAAGGGAAAAGAGGTTCCTCTGGAATGGACTGAGACATCTGGGGGACTCTTGGAATGGTGGCACGACCCTGGAGTTCCTCTCGCCGTTTCTGTTGAGAGGGCCTCCTCTTGAGATGCGACGGGAACGCCGGGAACTCTTTCCCAACGAAGCAGGGAAAGGATCCCTCATCTCGAGCTACGAGGCGGAAACGGGGCTCCTCTGGATGTGGGCGGGACCCTCGTGATTCCTCTAGAGTGGAGACGGATATGTCGGGGAACTTCTTGATTTGCACAAAGGGTGTGAAGGACCCTTTCGAAGTTCCAGAGGTGAGGTGTGATCAGCCTCGAGACGCCTCAGCGGAAATGGGCCTCATCTCGCCTGGAGGGGAGAACCTCCTGGATTTTCTCGAGTTACGGCAGGTCTTCTCGAGTTACGACGGGGACCTCAGGGACCCGCTCTGGTGGCCTCAGGAAAGGCCAGTCCCCATGCGAGTTGCTAGGGGAACTCTCGGGATTCCTCTCCCGTCCATGCCGGGGCCTCAGTCCTTGTGTGGAGTCGGGGCCGGAACCTGAGGATTCCTCTCCAGTGTTGCCATGGATCTAGGGGTGCTTCTGAGTCTCCCCAGGGGAGTCAGGCCTCGTCTCGAGTGGGGGCATGCACGTGCGCTTTCCTCCCGAGCTGCAGCAGTAGTGTCACGCTTCCTGTCACGTGGATCAAGGGATCTGTGGCTTTCCCTCGAGGCTGTCCCTCGAGATTTACCCACGAGGCTTTCCCAAAGGGCTGTGCCACGTGCCACCTTGTTGTGAGTCGATCCTCGGCGTGAAAGACGAGCCGGTGAAGGGAAAAGAGGTTCCTCTGGAATGGACTGAGATACCTGGGGGACTCTTGGAATGCTGGCACGAACATGGAGTTCCTCTCGCCGCGCCTGTTCAGAGGGCCTCCTCTTGAGAGGCGACGGGAACGCCGGGAACTCTTTCCCGACGAAGCAGAGAAAGGTTCCCTCATCTCGAGCTACGAGGCGGAAACGGGGCTCCTCTGGATGTGGGCGGGACCCTCGTGATTCCTCTCGAGTGGAGACGGGTATGTCGGGGAACTTCTTGATTTGCACCAAGGGTGTGAAGGACCCTTTCGAAGTTCCAGAGGTTTGGGGTGATCAGCCTCGAGACGCCTCAGCGGAAATGGGCCTCATCTCGCCTGGAGGGGAGAACCTCCTGGATTTTCTCGAGTTGCGGCAGGTCTTCTCGAGTTACGACGGGGACCTCAGGGACCCGCTCTGGTGGCCTCAGGAAAGGCCAGTCCCCATGCGAGTTGCTAGGGGACCTCTCGGGATTCCTCTCCCGTCCATGCCGGGGCCTCAGTCCTTGTGTGGATTCGGGGCCGGAACCTGAGGATTCCTCTCCAGTGTTGCCATGGATCTAGGGGTGCTTCTGATTCTCCCCAGGGGAGTCAGGCCTCGTCTCGAGTGGGGGCATGCACGTGCGCTTTCCTCCCGAGCTGCAGCAGTAGTGTCACGCTTCCTGTCACGTGGATCAAGGGATCTGTGGCTTTCCCTCGAGGCTGTCCCTCGAGGCTTTCCAACGAGGCTTTCCCACAGGGCTGTGCCACGTGCCACCTTGGTGTGAGTCGATCCTCGTCGTGAAAGACGAGCCGGTGAAGGGAAAAGAGGTTCCTCTGGAATGGACTGAGACATCTGGGGGACTCTTGGAATGGTGGCACGACCCTGGAGATCCTCTCGCCGCTCCGGTTGAGAGGGCCTCCTCTTGAGATGCGACGGGAACGCCAGGAACTCTTTCCCGACGAAGCAGGGAAAGGATCCCTCATCTCGAGCTACGAGGCGGAAACGGGGCTCCTCTGGATGTGGGCGGGACCCTCGTGATTCCTCTCGAGTGGAGACGGCTAGGTCAGGGAACTTCTTGATTTCCACCAAGGATGTGAAGGACCCTTTTGAATTTCTATAGGTGAGGTGTGATCAGCCTCGAGACGCCTCAGCGGAAATGGGCCTCATCTCGCCTGGAGGGGAGAACCTCCTGGATTTTCTCGAGTTGCGGCAGGTCTTCTCGAGTTACGACGGGGACCTCAGGGACCCGCTCTGGTGGCCTCAGGAAAGGCCAGTCCCCATGCGAGTTGCTAGGGGACCTCTCGGGATTCCTCTCCCGTCCGCGCCGGGGCCTCATCCTTATGCGGAGTCGGGGCCGGAACCTGAGGATTGCTCTCCAGGGTTGCCATGGATCTTGGCGTGCTTCTGAGTCTCCCCAGGGGAGTCAGGCCTCGTCTCGAGTAGGGACATGCACGTGCGCTTTCCTCCCAAGCTGCAGCAGCAGTGTCACGCTTCCTGTCACGTGGATCAAGGGATCTGTGGCTCTCCCTCGAGGCTGTCCCTCGAGGCTTTCCCACGAGGCTTTCCCACAGGGCTGTGCCACGTGCCACCTTGGCGTGAGTCGATCCTCGGCGTGAAAGACGAGCCGGTGAAGGGAAAAGAGGTTCCTCTGGAATGGACTGAGACATCTGGGGGACTCTTGGAATGGTGGCACGACCCTGGAGTTCCTCTCGCCGTTTCTGTTGAGAGGGCCTCCTCTTGAGATGCGACGGGAACGCCGGGAACTCTTTCCCAACGAAGCAGGGAAAGGATCCCTCATCTCGAGCTACGAGGCGGAAACGGGGCTCCTCTGGATGTGGGCGGGACCCTCGTGATTCCTCTAGAGTGGAGACGGGTATGTCGGGGAACTTCTTGATTTGCACAAAGGGTGTGAAGGACCCTTTCGAAGTTCCAGAGGTGAGGTGTGATCAGCCTCGAGACGCCTCAGCGGAAATGGGCCTCATCTCGCCTGGAGGGGAGAACCTCCTGGATTTTCTCGAGTTGCGGCAGGTCTTCTCGAGTTACGACGGGGACCTCAGGGACCCGCTCTGGTGGCCTCAGGAAAGGCCAGTCCCCATGCGAGTTGCTAGGGGAACTCTCGGGATTCCTCGCCCGTCCATGCCGGGGCCTCAGTCCTTGTGTGGAGTCGGGGCCGGAACCTGAGGATTCCTCTCCAGTGTTGCCATGGATCTAGGGGTGCTTCTGAGTTTCCCCAGGGGAGTCAGGCCTCGTCTCGAGTGGGGGCATGCACGTGCGCTTTCCTCCCGAGCTGCAGCAGTAGTGTCACGCTTCCTGTCACGTGGATCAAGGGATCTGTGGCTTTCCCTCGAGGCTGTCCCTCGAGATTTACCCACGAGGCTTTCCCAAAGGGCTGTGCCACGTGCCACCTTGTTGTGAGTCGATCCTCGTCGTGAAAGACGAGCCGGTGAAGGGAAAAGAGGTTCCTCTGGAATGGACTGAGATACCTGGGGGACTCTTGGAATGCTGGCACGAACATGGAGTTCCTCTCGCCGCGCCTGTTCAGAGGGCCTCCTCTTGAGAGGCGACGGGAACGCCGGGAACTCTTTCCCGACGAAGCAGAGAAAGGTTCCCTCATCTCGAGCTACGAGGCGGAAACGGGGCTCCTCTGGATGTGGGCGGGACCCTCGTGATTCCTCTCGAGTGGAGACGGGTATGTCGGGGAACTTCTTGATTTGCACCAAGGGTGTGAAGGACCCTTTCGAAGTTCCAGAGGTTTGGGGTGATCAGCCTCGAGACGCCTCAGCGGAAATGGGCCTCATCTCGCCTGGAGGGGAGAACCTCCTGGATTTTCTCGAGTTGCGGCAGGTCTTCTCGAGTTACGACGGGGACCTCAGGGACCCGCTATGGTGGCCTCAGGAAAGGCCAGTCCCCATGCGAGTTGCTAGGGGACCTCTCGGGATTCCTCTCCCGTCCATGCCGGGGCCTCAGTCCTTGTGTGGATTCGGGGCCGGAACCTGAGGATTCCTCTCCAGTGTTGCCATGGATCTAGGGGTGCTTCTGATTCTCCCCAGGGGAGTCAGGCCTCGTCTCGAGTGGGGGCATGCACGTGCGCTTTCCTCCCGAGCTGCAGCAGTAGTGTCACGCTTCCTGTCACGTGGATCAAGGGATCTGTGGCTTTCCCTCGAGGCTGTCCCTCGAGGCTTTCCAACGAGGCTTTCCCACAGGGCTGTGCCACGTGCCACCTTGGTGTGAGTCGATCCTCGTCGTGAAAGACGAGCCGGTGAAGGGAAAAGAGGTTCCTCTGGAATGGACTGAGACATCTGGGGGACTCTTGCAATGGTGGCACGACCCTGGAGATCCTCTCGCCGCTCCGGTTGAGAGGGCCTCCTCTTGAGATGCGACGGGAACGCCAGGAACTCTTTCCCGACGAAGCAGGGAAAGGATCCCTCATCTCGAGCTACGAGGCGGAAACGGGGCTCCTCTGGATGTGGGCGGGACCCTCGTGATTCCTCTCGAGTGGAGACGGCTAGGTCAGGGAACTTCTTGATTTCCACCAAGGATGTGAAGGACCCTTTTGAATTTCTATAGGTGAGGTGTGATCAGCCTCGAGACGCCTCAGCGGAAATGGGCCTCATCTCGCCTGGAGGGGAGAACCTCCTGGATTTTCTCGAGTTGCGGCAGGTCTTCTCGAGTTACGACGGGGACCTCAGGGACCCGCTCTGGTGGCCTCAGGAAAGGCCAGTCCCCATGCGAGTTGCTAGGGGACCTCTCGGGATTCCTCTCCCGTCCATGCCGGGGCCTCAGTCCTTGTGTGGAGTCGGGGCCGGAACCTGAGGATTCCTCTCCAGTGTTGCCATGGATCTAGGGGTGCTTCTGATTCTCCCCAGGGGAGTCAGGCCTCGTCTCGAGTGGGGGCATGCACGTGCGCTTTCCTCCCGAGCTGCAGCAGTAGTGTCACGCTTCCTGTCACGTGGATCAAGGGATCTGTGGCTTTCCCTCGAGGCTGTCCCTCGAGATTTACCCACGAGGCTTTCCCAAAGGGCTGTGCCACGTGCCACCTTGTTGTGAGTCGATCTTCGGCGTGAAAGACGAGCCGGTGAAGGGAAAAGAGGTTCCTCTGGAATGGACTGAGATATCTGGGGGACTCTTGGAATGCTGGCACGAACATGGAGTTCCTCTCGCCGCGCCTGTTCAGAGGGCCTCCTCTTGAGAGGCGACGGGAACGCCGGGAACTCTTTCCCGACGAAGCAGGGAAAGGTTCCCTCATCTCGAGCTACGAGGCGGAAACGGGGCTCCTCTGGATGTGGGCGGGACCCTCGTGATTCCTCTCGAGTGGAGACGGGTATGTCGGGGAACTTCTTGATTTGCACCAAGGGTGTGAAGGACCCTTTCGAAGTTCCAGAGGTTTGGGGTGATCAGCCTCGAGACGCCTCAGCGGAAATGGGCCTCATCTCGCCTGGAGGGGAGAACCTCCTGGATTTTCTCGAGTTGCGGCAGGTCTTCTCGAGTTACGACGGGGACCTCAGGGACCCGCTATGGTGGCCTCAGGAAAGGCCAGTCCCCATGCGAGTTGCTAGGGGACCTCTCGGGATTCCTCTCCCGTCCATGCCGGGGCCTCAGTCCTTGTGTGGATTCGGGGCCGGAACCTGAGGATTCCTCTCCAGTGTTGCCATGGATCTAGGGGTGCTTCTGATTCTCCCCAGGGGAGTCAGGCCTCGTCTCGAGTGGGGGCATGCACGTGCGCTTTCCTCCCCAGCTGCAGCAGTAGTGTCACGCTTCCTGTCACGTGGATCAAGGGATCTGTGGCTTTCCCTCGAGGCTGTCCCTCGAGGCTTTCCAACGAGGCTTTCCCACAGGGCTGTGCCACGTGCCACCTTGGTGTGAGTCGATCCTCGGCGTGAAAGACGAGCCGGTGAAGGGAAAAGAGTTTCCTCTGGAATGGACTGAGACATCTGGGGGCTCTTGGAATGGTGGCACGACCCTGGAGATCCTCTCGCCGCTCCGGTTGAGAGGGCTTCCTCTTGAGATGCGACGGGAACGCCAGGAACTCTTTCCCGACGAAGCAGGGAAAGGATCCCTCATCTCGAGCTACGAGGCGGAAACGGGGCTCCTCTGGATGTGGGCGGGACCCTCGTGATTCCTCTCGAGTGGAGACGGCTAGGTCGGGGAACTTCTTGATTTCCACCAAGGATGTGAAGGACCCTTTTGAATTTCTATAGGTCAGGTTTGATCAGCCTCGAGACGCCTCAGCGGAAATGGGCCTCATCTCGCCTGGAGGGGAGAACCTCCTGGATTTTCTCGAGTTGCGGCAGGTCTTCTCGAGTTACGACGGGGACCTCAGGGACCCGCTATGGTGGCCTCAGGAAAGGCCAGTCCCCATGCGAGTTGCTAGGGGACCTCTCGGGATTCCTCTCCCGTCCATGCCGGGGCCTCAGTCCTTGTGTGGAGTCGGGGCCGGAACCTGAGGATTCCTCTCCAGTGTTGCCATGGATCTAGGGGTGCTTCTGATTCTCCCCAGGGGAGTCAGGCCTCGTCTCGAGTGGGGGCATGCACGTGCGCTTTCCTCCCGAGCTGCAGCAGTAGTGTCACGCTTCCTGTCACGTGGATCAAGGGATCTGTGGCTTTCCCTCGAGGCTGTCCCTCGAGATTTACCCACGAGGCTTTCCCAAAGGGCTGTGCCACGTGCCACCTTGTTGTGAGTCGATCTTCGGCGTGAAAGACGAGCCGGTGAAGGGAAAAGAGGTTCCTCTGGAATGGACTGAGATATCTGGGGGACTCTTGGAATGCTGGCACGAACATGGAGTTCCTCTCGCCGCGCCTGTTCAGAGGGCCTCCTCTTGAGAGGCGACGGGAACGCCGGGAACTCTTTCCCGACGAAGCAGGGAAAGGTTCCCTCATCTCGAGCTACGAGGCGGAAACGGGGCTCCTCTGGATGTGGGCGGGACCCTCGTGATTCCTCTCGAGTGGAGACGGGTATGTCGGGGAACTTCTTGATTTGCACCAAGGGTGTGAAGGACCCTTTCGAAGTTCCAGAGGTGAGGTGTGATCAGCCTCGAGACGCCTCAGCGGAAATGGGCCTCATCTCGCCTGGAGGGGAGAACCTCCTGGATTTTCCGAGTTGCGGCAGGTCTTCTCGAGTTACGACGGGGACCTCAGGGACCCGCTCTGGTGGCCTCAGGAAAGGCCAGTCCCCATGCGAGTTGCTAGGGGACCTCTCGGGATTCCTCTCCCGTCCATGCCGGGGCCTCAGTCCTTGTGTGGAGTCGGGGCCAGAACCTGAGGATTCCCCTCCAGTGTTGCCATGGATCTTGGGGTGCTTCTGAGTCTCCCCAGGGGAGTCAGGCCTCGTCTCGAGTTGGGGCATGCACGTGCGCTTTCCTCCCGAGCTGCAGCAGTAGTGACACGCTTCCTGTCACGTGGATCAAGGGATCTGTGGCTTTCCCTCGAGGCTGTCCCTCGAGGCTTTCCCACGAGGCTTTCCCACAGGGCTGTGCCACGTGCCACCTTGGTGTGAGTCGATCCTCGGCGTGAAAGACGAGCCGGTGAAGGGAAAAGAGGTTCCTCTGGAATGGACTGAGACATCTGGGGGACTCTTGGAATGGTGGCACGACCCTGGAGTTCCTCTCGCTGCTCCGGTTGAGAGGGCCTCCTCTTGAGATGCGACGGGAACGCCGGGAACTCTTTCCCGCCGAAGCAGGGAAAGGATCCCTCATCTCGAGCTACGAGGCGGAAACGGGGCTCCTCTGGATGTGGGCGGGACCCTCGTGATTCCTCTCGAGTGGAGACGGCTAGGTCGGGGAACTTCTTGATTTGCACCAAGGGTGTGAAGGACCTTTTGAATTTCTATAGGTGAGGTGTGATCAGCCTCGAGACGCCTCAGCGGAAATGGGCCTCATCTCGCCTGGAGGGTAGAACCTCCTGGATTTTCTCGAGTTGCGGCAGGTCTTCTCGAGTTACGACGGGGACCTCAGGGACCCGCTCTGGTGGCCTCAGGAAAGGCCAGTCCCCATGCGAGTTGCTAGGGGACCTCTCGGGATTCCTCTCCCGTCCATGCCGGGGCCTCAGTCCTTGTGTGGAGTCGGGGCCAGAACCTGAGGATTCCCCTCCAGTGTTGCCATGGATCTTGGGGTGCTTCTGAGTCTCCCCAGGGGAGTCAGGCCTCGTCTCGAGTTGGGGCATGCACGTGCGCTTTCCTCCCGAGCTGCAGCAGTAGTGACACGCTTCCTGTCACGTGGATCAAGGGATCTGTGGCTTTCCCTCGAGGCTGTCCCTCGAGGCTTTCCCACGAGGCTTTCCCACAGGGCTGTGCCACGTGCCACCTTGGTGTGAGTCGATCCTCGGCGTGAAAGACGAGCCGGTGAAGGGAAAAGAGGTTCCTCTGGAATGGACTGAGACATCTGGGGGACTCTTGGAATGGTGGCACGACCCTGGAGTTCCTCTCGCTGCTCCGGTTGAGAGGGCCTCCTCTTGAGATGCGACGGGAACGCCGGGAACTCTTTCCCGCCGAAGCAGGGAAAGGATCCCTCATCTCGAGCTACGAGGCGGAAACGGGGCTCCTCTGGATGTGGGCGGGACCCTCGTGATTCCTCTCGAGTGGAGACGGCTAGGTCGGGGAACTTCTTGATTTGCACCAAGGGTGTGAAGGACCTTTTGAATTTCTATAGGTGAGGTGTGATCAGCCTCGAGACGCCTCAGCGGAAATGGGCCTCATCTCGCCTGGAGGGTAGAACCTCCTGGATTTTCTCGAGTTGCGGCAGGTCTTCTCGAGTTACGACGGTGACCTCAGGGACCCGCTCTGGTGGCCTCAGGAAAGGCCAGTCCCCATGCGAGTTGCTAGGGGACCTCTCGGGATTCCTCTCCCGTCCATGCCGGGGCCTCAGTCCTTGTGTCTAGTCGGGGCGGAACCTGAGGATTCCTCTCGAGTGTTGCCATGGATCTTGGGGTGCTTCTGAGTCTCCCCAGGGGAGTCAGGCCTCGTCTCGAGTCGGGGCATGCACGTGGGCATTCCTCCCGAGCTGCAGCAGTAGTGTCACGCTTCCTGTCACGTGGATCAATGGATCTGTGGCTTTCCCTCGAGGCTGTCCCTCGAGGCTTTCCCACGAGGCTTTCCCACAGGGCTGTGCCACGTGCCACCTTGGTGTGAGTCGATCCTCGGCGTGAAAGACGAGTCGGTGAAGGGAAAAGAGGTTCCTCTGGAATGGACTGAGACATCTGGGGGACTCTTGGAATGGTGGCACGACCCTGGAGTTCCTCTCGCCGTTCCTGTAGAGAGGGCCTCCTCTTGAGATGCGACGGGAAAGCCGGGAACTCTTTCCCGACGAAGCAGGGAAAGGATCCCTCAACTCGAGCTACGAGGCGGAAACGGGGCTCCTCTGGATGTGGGCGGGACCCTCGTGATTCCTCTCGAGTGGAGACGGGTATGTCGGGGAACTTCTTGATTTGCACCAAGGGTGTGAAGGACCCTTTCGAAGTTCCAGAGGTGAGGTGTGATCAGCCTCGAGACGCCTCAGCGGAAATGGGCCTCATCTCGCCTGGAGGGGAGAACCTCCTGGATTTTCTCGAGTTGCGGCAGGTCTTCTCGTGTTACGACGGGGACCTCAGGGACCCGCTCTGGTGGCCTCAGCAAAGGCCAGTCCCCATGCGAGTTGCTAGGGGACCTCTCGGGATTCCTCTCCCGTCCATTCCGGGGCCTCAGTCCTTGTGTGGAGTCGGGGCCGGAACCTGAGGATTCCTCTCCAGTGTTGCCATGGATCTTGGGGTGCTTCTGAGTCTCCCCAGGGGAGTCAGGCCTCGTCTCGAGTGGGGGCATGCACGTGCGCTTTCCTCCCGAGCTGCAGCAGTAGTGTCACGCTTCCTGTCACGTGGATCAAGGGATCTGTGGCTTTCCCTCGAGGCTGTCCCTCGAGGCTTTCCCACGAGGCTTTCCCACAGGGCTGTGCCACGTGCCACCTTGGTGTGAGTCGATCCAAGGCGTGAAAGACGAGCCGGTGAAGGGAAAAGAGGTTCCTCTGGAATGGACTGAGACATCTGGGGGACTCTTGGAATGCTGGCACGACCATGGAGTTCCTCTCGAGCTCCTGTTCAGAGAGCCTCCTCTTCAGACGCGACGGGAACGCCGGGAACTCTTTCCCGAAGAAGCAGGGAAAGGATCCCTCATCTCGAGCTACGAGGCGGAAACGGGGCTCCTCTGGATGTGGGCGGGACCCTCGTGATTCCTCTCGAGTGGAGACGGGTATGTCGGGGAAATTCTTGATTTGCACCAAGGGTGTGAAGGACCCTTTCGAAGTTCCAGAGGTTTGGGGTGATCAGCCTCGAGACGGCTCAGCGGAAATGGGCCTCATCTCGCCTGGAGGGGAGAACCTCCTGGATTTTCTCGAGTTGCGGCAGGTCTTCTCGAGTTACGACGGGGACCTCAGGGACCCGCTATGGTGGCCTCAGGAAAGGCCAGTCCCCATGCGAGTTGCTAGGGGACCTCTCGGGATTCCTCTCCCGTCCATGCCGGGGCCTCAGTCCTTGTGTGGATTCGGGGCCGGAACCTGAGGATTCCTCTCCAGTGTTGCCATGGATCTAGGGGTGCTTCTGATTCTCCCCAGGGGAGTCAGGCCTCGTCTCGAGTGGGGGCATGCACGTGCGCTTTCCTCCCGAGCTGCAGCAGTAGTGTCACGCTTCCTGTCACGTGGATCAAGGGATCTGTGGCTTTCCCTCGAGGCTGTCCCTCGAGGCTTTCCAACGAGGCTTTCCCACAGGGCTGTGCCACGTGCCACCTTGGTGTGAGTCGATCCTCGGCGTGAAAGACGAGCCGGTGAAGGGAAAAGAGGTTCCTCTGGAATGGACTGAGACATCTGGGGGACTCTTGGAATGGTGGCACGACCCTGGAGATCCTCTCGCCGCTCCGGTTGAGAGGGCCTCCTCTTGAGATGCGACGGGAACGCCAGGAACTCTTTCCCGACGAAGCAGGGAAAGGATCCCTCATCTCGAGCTACGAGGCGGAAACGGGGCTCCTCTGGATGTGGGCGGGACCCTCGTGATTCCTCTCGAGTGGAGACGGCTAGGTCGGGGAACTTCTTGATTTCCACCAAGGATGTGAAGGACCCTTTTGAATTTCTATAGGTGAGGTGTGATCAGCCTCGAGACGCCTCAGCGGAAATGGGCCTCATCTCGCCTGGAGGGGAGAAGCTCCTGGATTTTCTCGAGTTGCGGCAGGTCTTCTCGAGTTACGACGGGGACCTCAGGGACCCGCTCTGGTGGCCTCAGGAAAGGCCAGTCCCCATGCGAGTTGCTAGGGGACCTCTCGGGATTCCTCTCCCGTCCATGCCGGTGCCTCAGTCCTTGTGTGGAGACGGGGCCGGAACCTGAGGATTCCTCTCCAGTGTTGCCATGGATCTTGGGGTGCTTCTGAGTCTCCCCAGGGGAGTCAGGCCTCGTCTCGAGTGGGGGCATGCACGTGCGCATTCCTCCCGAGCTGCAGCAGTAGTGTCACTCTTCCTGTCACGTGGATCAAGGGATCTGTGGCTTTCCCTCGAGGCTGTCCCTCGAGGCTTTCCCACGAGGCTTTCCCACAGGGCTGTGCCACGTGCCACCTTGTTGTGAGTCGATCCTCGGCGTGAAAGACGAGCCAGTGAAGGGAAAAGAGGTTCCTCTGGAATGGACTGAGACATCTGGGGGATTCTTGGAATGCTGGCACGACCCTGGAGTTCTTCTCGCCTGTCCTGTTGAGAGGGACTCCTCTTGAGATGCGACGGGAACGCCGGGAACTCTTTCCCGACGAAGCAGGGAAAGGATCCCTCATCTCGAGCTACGAGGCGGAAACGGGGCTCCTCTGGATGTGGGCGGGACCCTCGTGATTCCTCTCGAGTGGAGACGGCTAGGTCGGGGAACTTCTTGATTTGCACCAAGGGTGTGAAGGACCCTTTCGAAGTTCCAGAGGTGAGGTGTGATCAGCCTCGAGACGCCTCAGCGGAAATGGGCCTCATCTCGCCTGGAGGGGAGAACCTCCTGGATTTTCTCGAGTTGCGGCAGGTCTTCTCGAGTTACGACGGGGACCTCAGGGACCCGCTCTGGTGGCCTCAGGAAAGGCCAGTCCCCATGCGAGTTGCTAGGGGACCTCTCGGGATTCCTCTCCCGTCCATGCCGGGGCCTCAGTCCTTGTGTTGAGTCGGGGCGGAACCTGAGGATTCCTCTCCAGTGTTGCCATGGATCTTGGGGTGCTTCTGAGTCTCCCCAGGGGAGTCAGGCCTCGTCTCGAGTGGGGGCATGCACGTGCGCATTCCTCCCGAGCTGCAGCAGTAGTGTCACGCTTCCTGTCACGTGGATCAAGGGATCTGTGGCTTTCCCTCGAGGCTGTCCCTCGAGGCTTTCCCACGAGGCTTTCCCACAGGGCTGTGCCACGTGCCACCTTGGTGTGAGTCGATCCTCGGCGTGAAAGACGAGCCGGTGAAGGGAAAAGAGGTTCCTCTGGAATGGACTGAGACATCTGGGGGACTCTTGGAATGGTGGCACGACCCTGGAGTTCCTCTCGCCGTTCCTGTTGAGAGGGCCTCCTCTTGAGATGCTACGGGAACGCCGGGAACTCTTTCCCGACGAAGCAGGGAAAGGATCCCTCATCTCGAGCTACGAGGCGGAAACGGGGCTCCTCTGGATGTGGGCGGGACCCTCGTGATTCCTCTCGAGTGGAGACGGCTAGGTCAGGGAACTTCTTGATTTGCACCAAGGGTGTGAAGGACCCTTTCGAAGTTCCAGAGGTGAGGTGTGATCAGCTTCGAGACGCCTCAGCGGAAATGGGCCTCATCTCGCCTGGAGGGGAGAACCTCCTGGATTTTCTCGAGTTGCGGCAGGTCTTCTCGAGTTACGACGGGGACCTAAGGGACCCGCTCTGGTGGCCTCAGGAAAGGCCAGTCCCCATGCGAGTTGCTAGGGGACCTCTCGGGATTCCTCTCCCGTCCATGCCGGGGCCTCAGTCCTTTTGTGGAGTCGGGGCCGAACCTGAGGATTCCTCTCCAGTGTTGCCATGGATCTTGGGGTGCTTCTGAGTCTCCCCAGGGGAGTCAGGCCTCGTCTCGAGTGGGGGCATGCACGTGCGCTTTCTTCCCGAGCTGCAGCAGTAGTGTCACGCTTCCTGTCACGTGGATCAAGGGATCTGTGGCTTTCCCTCGAGGCTGTCCCACAGGGCTGTGCCACGTGCCACCTTGGTGTGAGTCGATCCTCGGCGTGAAAGACGAGCCGGTGAAGGGAAAACAGGTTCCTCTGGAATGGACTGAGACATCTGGGGGACTCTTGGAATGCTGGCACGACCATGGAGTTCCTCTCGCCGCTCCTGTTGAGAGGGCCTCCTCTTGAGATGCGACGGGAACGCCGAGAACTCTTTCCCGACGAAGCAGGGAAAGGATCCCTCATCTCGAGCTTCGAGGCGGAAACGGGGCTCCTCTGGATGTGGGCCGGACCCGCGTGATTCCTCTCGAGTGGAGACGGGTATGTCTGGGAACTTCTTGGTTTGCACCAAGGGTGTGAAGGACCCTTTCGAAGTTCCAGAGGTGAGGTGTGATCAGCCTCGAGACGCCTCAGCGGAAATGGGCCTCATCTCGCCTGGAGGGGAGAACCTCCTGGATTATCTCGAGTTGAGGCAGGTCTTCTCGAGTTACGACGGGGACCAAAGGACCCGCTATGGTGGCCTCAGGAAAGGCCAGTCCCCATGCGAGTTGCTAGGGGACACCTCGGGATTCCTCTCCCGTCCGTGCCCGGGCCTCAGTCCTTGTGTGGAGTCGGGGCCGGAACCTGAGGATTCCTCTCCAGTGTTGCCATGGATCTTGGGGTGCTTCTGAGTCTCCCGAGGGGAGTCAGGCCTCGTCTCGAATGGGGTCATGCACGTGCGCTTCCCTCCCGACCTGCAGCAATAGTGTCACGCTTCCTGTCACGTGGATCAAGGGATCTGTGGCTTTCCCTCGAGGCTGTCCCTCTAGGTTTACCCACGAGTCTTTCCCACAGGGCTGTGCCACGTGCCACCTTGTTGTGAGTCGATCCAAGGCGTGAAAGACGAGCCGGTGAAGGGAAAAGAGGTTCCTCTGGAATGGACTGAGACATCTGGGGGACTCTTGGAATGCTGGCACGACCATGGAGTTCCTCTCGAGCTCCTGTTCAGAGAGCCTCCTCTTCAGACGCGACGGGAACGCCGGGAACACTTTCCCGACGAAGCAGGGAAAGGATCCCTCATCTCGAGCTACGAGGCGGAAACGGGGCTCCTCTGGATGTGGGCGGGACCCTCGTGATTCCTCTCGAGTGGAGACGGGTATGTCGGGGAACTTCTTGATTTTCACCAAGGGTGTTAAAGACCCTTTCGAAGTTCCAGAGGTGAGGTGTGATCAGCCTCGAGACGCCTCAGCGGAAATGGGCCTCATCTCGCCTGGAGGGGAGAACCTCCTGGATTTTCTCGAGTTGCGGCAGGTCTTCTCGAGTTACGACGGGGACCTCAGGGACCCGCTCTGGTGGCCTCAGGAAAGGCCAGTCCTCATGCGAGTTGCTAGGGGACCTCTCGGGATTCCTCTCCCGTCCATGCCAGGGCCTCATTCCTTGTGTGGAGTCGGGGCCAGAACCTGAGGATTTTTCTCCAGTGTTGCCGTGGATCTAGGGGTGCTTCTGAGTATCCCCAGGGGAGTCAGGCCTCGTCTCGAGTGGGGGCATGCACTTGCGCTTTCCTCCCGAGCTGCAGCAGTAGTGTCACGCTTCCTGTCACGTGGATCAAGGGATCTGTGGCTTTCCCTCGAGGCTGTCCCTCGAGGTTTTCCCACGAGGCTTTGCCACAGGGCTGTGCCACGTGCCACCTTGGTGTGAGTCGATCCTCGGCGTGAAAGAGGAGCCGGTGAAGGGAAAAGAGGTTCCTCTGGAATGGACTGAGACATCTGGGGGACTCTTGGAATGCTGGCACGACCCTGGAGTTCCTCCCGCCGTTCCTGTTGAGAGGGCCTCCTCTTGAGATGCGACGGGAACGCCGGGAACTCTTTCCCGACGAAGCAGGGAAAGGATCCCTCATCTCGAGCTACGAGGCGGAAACGGGGCTCCTCTGGATGTGGGCGGGACCCTCCTGATTCCTCTCGAGTGGAGACGGGTATGTCGGGGAACTTCTTGATTTGCACCAAGGGTGTGAAGGACCCTTTCGAAGTTCCAGAGGTGAGGTGTGATCAGCCTCGAGACGCCTCAGCGGAAATGGGCCTCATCTCGCCTGGAGGGGAGAACCTCCTGGATTTTCTCGAGTTGCGGCAGGTCTTCTCGAGTTACGACGGGGACCTCAGGGACCCGCTCTGGTGGCCTCAGGAAAGGCCAGTCCCCATGCGAGTTTCTATGGGAACTCTCGGGATTCCTCTCCCGTCCATGCCGGGGCCTCAGTCCTTGTGTGGAGTCGGGGCCGGAACCTGAGGATTCCTCTCCAGTGTTGCCATGGATCTAGGGGTGCTTCTGATTCTCCCCAGGGGAGTCAGGCCTCGTCTCGAGTGGGGGCATGCACGTGCGCTTTCCTCCCGAGCTGCAGCAGTAGTGTCACGCTTCCTGTCACGTGGATCAAGGGATCTGTGGCTTTCCCTCGAGGCAGTCCCTCGAGGTTTACCCACGAGGCTTTCCCACAGGGCTGTGCCACGTGCCACCTTGGTGTGAGTCGATCCTCGGCGTGAAAGACGAGCCGGTGAAGGGAAAAGAGGTTCCTCTGGAATGGACTGAGACATCTGGGGGACTCTTAGAATGCTGGCACGACCATGGAGTTCCTTTGGCCGCGCCTGTGCAGAGGGCCTCCTCTTGAGAGGCGACGGGAACGCCGGGAACTCTTTCCCGACGAAGCAGGGAAAGGATCCCTCATCTCGAGCTACGAGGCGGAAACGGGGCTCCTCTGGATGTGGGCGGGACCCTCGTGATTCCTCTCGAGTGGAGACGGGTATGTCGGGGAACTTCTTCTTTTGCACCAAGGGTGTGAAGGACCCTTTCGAAGTTCCAGAGGTGAGGTGTGATCAGCCTCGAGACGCCTCAGCGGAAATGGGCCTCATCTCGCCTGGAGGGGAGAACCTCCTGGATTTTCTCGAGTTGAGGCAGGTCTTCTCGAGTTACGACGGGGACCTAAGGACCCGCTATGGTGGCCTCAGGAAAGGCCAGTCCCCATGCGAGTTGCTAGGGGACACCTCGGGATTCCTCTCCCGTCCGTGCCGGGGCCTCAGTCCTTGTGTGGAGTCGGGGCCGGAACCTGAGGATTCCTCTCCAGTGTTGCCATGGATCTAGGGGTGCTTCTGAGTCTCCCGAGGGGAGTCAGGCCTCGTCTCGAATGGGGTCATTCACGTGCGCTTCCCTCCCGACCTGCAGCAGTAGTGTCACGCTTCCTGTCACGTGGATCAAGGGATCTGTGGCTTTCCCTCGAGGCTGTCCCTCTAGGTTTACCCACGAGTCTTTCCCACAGGGCTGTGCCACGTGCCACCTTGTTGTGAGTCGATCCTCGGCGTGAAAGACGAGCCGGTGAAGGGAAAAGAGGTTCCTCTGGAATGGACTGAGACATCTGGGGGACTCTTGGAATGGTGGCACGACCCTGGAGTTCCTCTCGCCGTTCCTGTTGAGAGGGCCTCCTCTTGAGATGCGACGGGAACGCCGGGAACTCTTTCCCGACGAAGCAGGGAAAAGATCCCTCATCTCGAGCTACGAGGCGGAAACGGGGCTCCTCTGGATGTGGGCGGGACCCTCGTGATTCCTCTCGAGTGGAGACGGCTGGGTCGGGGAACTTCTTGATTTGCACCAAGGGTGTGAAGGACCCTTTCGAAGTTCCAGAGGTGAGGTGTGATCAGCCTCGAGACGCCTCAGCGGAAATGGGCCTCATCTCGCCTGGAGGGGAGAACCTCCTGGATTTTCTCGAGTTCCGGCAGGTCTTCTCGAGTTACGACGGGGACCTCAGGGACCCGCTCTGGTGGCCTCAGGAAAGGCCATTCCCCATGCGAGTTGCTAGGGGACCTCTCGGGATTCCTCTCCCGTCCATGCCGGGGCCTCAGTCCTTGTGTGGAGTCGGGTCCGGAACCTGAGGATTCCTCTCCAGTGTTGCCATGGATCTAGGGGTGCTTCTGATTCTCCCCAGGGGAGTCAGGCCTCGTCTCGAGTGGGGGCATGCACGTGCGCTTTCCTCCCGAGCTGCAGCAGTAGTGTCACGCTTCCTGTCACGTGGATCAAGGGATCTGTGGCTTTCCCTCGAGGCTGTCCCTCGAGGTTTTCCCACGAGACTTTCCCACAGGGCTGTGCCACGTGCCACCTTGTTGTGAGTCGATTCTCGGCGTGAAAGACGAGCCGGTGAAGGGAAAAGAGGTTCCTCTGGAATGGACTGAGACATCTGGGGGACTCTTGGAATGCTGGTACGACCCTGGAGTTCCTCTCGCCGTTCCTGTTGAAAGGGCCTCCTCTTGAGATGCGACGGGAACGCCGGGAACTCTTTCCCGACGAAGCAGGGAAAGGATCCCTCATCTCGAGCTACGAGGCGGAAACGGGGCTCCTCTGGATGTGGGCGGGACCATCGTGATTCCTCTCGAGTGGAGACGTTTATGTCGGGGAACTTCTTGATTTACACCAAGGGTGTGAAGGACCGTTTCGAAGTTCCAGAGGTGAGGTGTGATCACCCTCGAGACGCCTCAGCGGAAATGGGCCTCATCTCGCCTGGAGGGGAGAACCTCCTCGATTTTCTCGAGTTGCGGCAGGTCTTCTCGAGTTACGATGGGGACCTCAGGGACCCGCTAGGGTGGCCTCAGGAAAGGCCAGTCCCCATGCGAGTTGCTAGGGGACCTCTCGGGATTCCTCTCCCGTCCATGCCGGGGCCTCAGTCCTTGTGTGGAGTCGGGGCCGGAACCTGAGGATTCCTCTCCAGTGTTTCCATGGATCTTGGGGTGCTTCTGAGTCTCCCCAGGGGAGTCAGGCCTCGTCTCGAGTGGGGGCATGCACGTGCGTTTTCCTCCCGAGCTGCAGCAGCAGTGTCACGCTTCCTGTCACGTGGATCAAGGGATCTGTGGCTTTCCCTCGAGGCTGTCCCTCGAGGTTTTCCCACGAGGCTTTGCCACAGGGCTGTGCCACGTGCCACCTTGGTGTGAGTCGATCCTCGGCGTGAAAGACGAGCCGGTGAAGGGAAAAGAGGTTCCTCTGGAATGGACTGAGACATCTGGGGGACTCTTGGAATGGTGGCACGACCCTGGAGTTCCTCTCGCCGTTCCTGTTGAGAGGGCCTCCTCTTGAGATGCGACGGGAACGCCGGGAACTCTTTCCCGACGAAGCAGGGAAAGGATCCCTCATCTCGAGCTACGAGGCGGAAACGGGGCTCCTCTGGATGTGGGCGGGACCCTCGTGATTCCTCTCGAGTGGAGACGGGTATGTCGGGGAACTTCTTGATTTGCACCAAGGGTGTGAAGGACCCTTTCGAAGTTCCAGAGGTGAGGTGTGATCAGCCTCGAGACGCCTCAGCGGAAATGGGCCTCATCTCTCCTGGAGGGGAGAACCTCCTGGATTTTGTCGAGTTGCGGCAGGTCTTCTCGAGTTACGACGGGGACCTCAGGGACCCGCTCTGGTGGCCTCAGGAAAGGCCAGTCCCCATGCGAGTTGATAGGGGATCTCTCGGGATTCCTCTCCCGTCCATGCCGGGGCCTCAGTCCTTGTGTGGAGTCGGGGCCGGAACTTGAGGATTCCTCTCCAGTGTTGTCATGGATCTTGGGGTGCTTCTGAGTCTCCACAGGGGAGTCAGGCCTCGTCTCGAGTGGGGGCATGCACGTGCGCTTTCCTCCCGAGCTGCAGCAGTAGTGTCACGCTTCCTGTCACGTGGATCAAGGGATCTGTGCCTTTCCCTCGAGGCTGTCCCTCGAGGCTTTCCCACGAGGCTTTCCCACAGGGCTGTGCCACGTGCCACCTTGGTGTGAGTCGATCCTCGGCGTGAAAGACGAGCCGGTGAAGGGAAAAGAGGTTCCTCTGGAATGGACTGAGACATCTGGGGGACTCTTGGAATGGTGGCACGACCCTGGAGTTCCTCTCGCCGTTCCTGTTGAGAGGGCCTCCTCTTGAGATGCGACGGGAACGCCGGGAACTCTTTCCCGACGAAGCAGGGAAAGGATCCCTCATCTCGAGCTACGAGGCGGAAACGAGGCTCCTCTGGATGTGGGCGGGACCCTCCTGATTCCTCTCGAGTGGAGACGGGTATGTCGGGGAACTTCTTGATTTGCACCAAGGGTGTGAAGGACCGTTTCGAAGTTCCAGAGGTGAGGTGTGATCACCCTCGAGACTCCTCAGCGGAAATGGGCCTCATCTCGCCTGGAAGAGAGAACCTCCTGGATTTTCTCGAGGTGCGGCAGGTCTTCTCGAGTTACGACGGGGACCTCAGGGACCCGCTAGGGTGGCCTCAGGAAAGGCCAGTCCCCATGCGAGTTGCTAGGGGACCTCTCGGGATTCCTCTCCCGTCCATGCCGGGGCCTCAGTCCTTGTGTGGAGTCGGGGCCGGAACCTGAGGATTCCTCTCCAGTGTTGCCATGGATCTTGGGGTGCTTCTGAGTCTCCCCAGGGGAGTCAGGCCTCGTCTCGAGTGGGGGCATGCACGTGCGCTTTCCTCCCGAGCTGCAGCAGCAGTGTCACGCTTCCTGTCACGTGGATCAAGGGATCTGTGGCTTTCCCTCGAGGCTGTCCCTCGAGGTTTTCCCACGAGGCTTTGCCACAGGGCTGTGCCACGTGCCACCTTGGTGTGAGTCGATCCTCGGCGTGAAAGACGAGCCGGTGAAGGGAAAAGAGGTTCCTCTGGAATGGACTGAGACATCTGGGGGACTCTTGGAATGGTGGCACGACCCTGGAGTTCCTCTCGCCGTTCCTGTTGAGAGGGCCTCCTCTTGAGATGCGACGGGAACGCCGGGAACTCTTTCCCGACGAAGCAGGGAAAAGATCCCTCATCTCGAGCTACGAGGCGGAAACGGGGCTCCTCTGGATGTGGGCGGGACCCTCGTGATTCCTCTCGAGTGGAGACGGCTGGGTCGGGGAACTTCTTGATTTGCACCAAGGGTGTGAAGGACCCTTTCGAAGTTCCAGAGGTGAGGTGTGATCACCCTCGAGACGCCTCAGCGGAAATGGGCCTCATCTCGCCTGGAGGGGAGAACCTCCTGGATTTTCTCGAGTTGCGGCAGGTCTTCTCGAGTTACGATGGGGACCTCAGGGACCCGCTAGGGTGGCCTCAGGAAAGGCCAGTCCCCATGCGAGTTGCTAGGGGACCTCTCGGGATTCCTCTCCCGTCCATGCCGGGGCCTCAGTCCTTGTGTGGAGTCGGGGCCGGAACCTGAGGATTCCTCTCCAGTGTTGCCATGGATCTTGGGGTGCTTCTGAGTCTCCCCAGGGGAGTCAGGCCTCGTCTCGAGTGGGGGCATGCACGTGCGTTTTCCTCCCGAGCTGCAGCAGCAGTGTCACGCTTCCTGTCACGTGGATCAAGGGATCTGTGGCTTTCCCTCGAGGCTGTCCCTCGAGGTTTTCCCACGAGGCTTTGCCACAGGGCTGTTTCACGTGCCACCTTGGTGTGAGTCGATCCTCGGCGTGAAAGACAAGCCGGTGAAGGGAAAAGAGGTTCCTCTGGAATGGACTGAGACATCTGGGGGACTCTTGGAATGGTGGCACGACCCTGGAGTTCCTCTCGCCGTTCCTGTTGAGAGGGCCTCCTCTTGAGATGCGACGGGAACGCCGGGAACTCTTTCCCGACGAAGCAGGGAAAGGATCCCTCATCTCGAGCTACGAGGCGGAAACGGGGCTCCTCTGGATGTGGGCGGGACCCTCGTGATTCCTCTCGAGTGGAGACGGGTATGTCGGGGAAATTCTTGATTTGCACCAAGGGTGTGAAGGACCCTTTCGAAGTTCCAGAGGTGAGGTGTGATCAGCCTCGAGACGCCTCAGCGGAAATGGGCCTCATCTCTCCTGGAGGGGAGAACCTCCTGGATTTTGTCGAGTTGCGGCAGGTCTTCTCGAGTTACGACGGGGACCTCAGGGACCCGCTCTGGTGGCCTCAGGAAAGGCCAGTCCCCATGCGAGTTGATAGGGGATCTCTCGGGATTCCTCTCCCGTCCATGCCGGGGCCTCAGTCCTTGTGTGGAGTCGGGGCCGGAACCTGAGGATTCCTCTCCAGTGTTGCCATGGATCTTGGGGTGCTTCTGAGTCTCCCCAGGGGAGTCAGGCCTCGTCTCAAGTGGGGGCATGCACGTGCGCTTTCCTCCCGAGCTGCAGCAGCAGTGTCACTCTTCCTGTCACGTGAATCAAGGGATCTGTGGCTTTCCCTCGAGGCTGTCCCTCGAGGTTTTCCCACGAGGCTTTGCCACAGGGCTGTGCCACGTGCCACCTTGGTGTGAGTCGATCCTCGGCGTGAAAGACGAGCCGGTGAAGGGAAAAGAGGTTCCTCTGGAATGGACTGAGACATCTGGGGGACTCTTGGAATGGTGGCACGACCCTGGAGTTCCTCTCGCCGTTCCTGTTGAGAGGGCCTCCTCTTGAGATGCGACGGGAAAGCCGGGAACTCTTTCCCGACGAAGCAGGGAAAGGATCCCTCATCTCGAGCTACGAGGCGGAAACGGGGCTCCTCTGGATGTGGGCGGGACCCTCGTGATTCCTCTCGAGTGGAGACGGCTGGGTCGGGGAACTTCTTGATTTGCACCAAGGGTGTGAAGGAGCCTTTCGAAGTTCCAGAGGTGAGGTGTGATCAGCCTCGAGACGCCTCAGCGGAAATGGGCCTCATCTCGCCTGGAGGGGAGAACCTCCTGGATTTTCTCGAGTTGCGGCAGGTCTTCTCTAGTTAAGACGGGTACCTCAGGGACCCGCTCTGGTGGCCTCAGGAAAGGCCAGTCCCCATGCGAGTTGCTAGGGGACCTCTCGGGATTCCTCTCCCGTCCATGCCGGGGCCTCAGTCCTTGCGTGTAGTCGGGGCCGGAACCTGAGGATTCCTCTGCAGTGTTGCCATGGATCTTGGGGTGCTTCTGAGTCTCCCCAGGGGAGTCAGGCCTCGTCTCGGGTGGGGGCATGCACGTGCGCTTTCCTCCCGAGCTGCAGCAGTAGTGTCACGCTTCCTGTCACGTGGATCAAGGAATCTGTGGCTTTCCCTCGAGGCTGTCCCTCGAGGCTTTCCCACGAGGCTTTCCCACAGGGCTGTGCCACGTGCCACTTTGGTGTGAGTCGATCCTCGGCGTGAAAGACAGGCCAGTGAAGGAAAAAGAGGTTCCTCTGGAATGGACTGAGACATCTGGGGGACTCTTGGAATGGTGGCACGACCCTGGAGTTCCTCTCGCCGTTCCTGTTGAGAGGGCCTCCTCTTGAGATGCGACGGGAACGCCGGGAACTCTTTCCCGACGAAGCAGGGAAAGGATCCCTCATCTCGAGCTACGAGGCGGAAAAGGGGCTCCTCTGGATGTGGGCGGGACCCTCGTGATTCCTCTCGAGTGGAGACGGGTATGTCGGGGAACTTCTTGATTTGCACCAAGGGTGTGAAGGACCCTTTCGAAGTTCCAGAGGTGAGGTGTGATCAGCCTCGAGACGCCTCAGCGGAAATGGGCCTCATCTCGCCTGGAGGGGAGAACCTCCTGGATTTTCTCGAGTTGCGGCAGGTCTTCTCGAGTTACGACGGGGACCTCAGGGACCCGCTCTGGTGGCCTCAGGAAAGGCCAGTCCCCATGCGAGTTGCTAGGGGACCTCTCGGGATTCCTCTCCCGTCCATGCCGGGGCCTCAGTCCTTGTGTGGAGTCGGGGCCGGAACCTGAGGATTCCTCTCCAGTGTTGCCATGGATCTTGGGGTGCTTCTGAGTCTCCCCAGGGGAGTCAGGCCTCGTCTCGAGTGGGGGCATGCACGTGCGCTTTCCTCCCGAGCTGCAGCAGTAGTGTCACGCTTCCTGTCACGTGGATCAAGGGATCTGTGGCTTTCCCTCGAGGCTGTCCCTCGAGGCTTTCCCACGAGGCTTTCCCACAGGGCTGTGCCACGTGCCACCTTGGTGTGAGTCGATCCTCGGCGTGAAAGACGAGCCGGTGAAGGGAAAAGAGGTTCCTCTGGAATGGACTGAGACATCTGGGGGACTCTTGGAATGGTGGCACGACCCTGGAGTTCCTCTCGCCGTTCCTGTTGAGAGGGCCTCCTCTTGAGATGCGACGGGAACGCCGGGAACTCTTTCCCGACGAAGCAGGGAAAGGATCCCTCATCTCGAGCTACGAGGCGGAAAAGGGGCTCCTCTGGATGTGGGCGGGACCCTCGTGATTCCTCTCGAGTGGATACGGGTATGTCGGGGAACTTCTTGATTTGCACCAAGGGTGTGAAGGAGCCTTTCGAAGTTCCAGAGGTGAGGTGTGATCAGCCTCGAGACGCCTCAGCGGAAATGGGCCTCATCTCGCCTGGAGGGGAGAACCTCCTGGATTTTCTCGAGTTGCGGCGGGTCTTCTCGAGTTACGACGGGGACCTCAGGGACCCGCTCTGGTGGCCTCAGGAAAGGCCAGTCCCCATGCGAGTTGCTAGGGGACCTCTCGGGATTCCTCTCCCGTCCATGCCGGGGCCTCAGTCCTTGTGTGGAGTCGGGGCCGGAACCTGAGGATTCCTCTCCAGTGTTGCCATGGATCTTGGGGTGCTTCTGAGTCTCCCCAGGGGAGTCAGGCCTCGTCTCGAGTGGGGGCATGCACGTGCGCTTTCCTCCCGAGCTGCAGCAGTAGTGTCACGCTTCCTGTCACGTGGATCAAGGGATCAGTGGCTGTCCCTCGAGGCTTTCCCACGAGGCTTTCGCACAGGGCTGTGCCACGTGCCACCTTGGTGTGAGTCGATCCTCGGCGAGAAAGACGAGGCGGTGAAGGGAAAAGAGGTTCCTCTGGAATGGACTGAGAGATCTGGGGGACTCTTGGAATGGTGGCACGACCCTGGAGTTCCTCTCGCCGTTCCTGTTGAGAGCGCCTCCTCTTGAGATGCGACGGGAACGCCGGGAACTCTTTTCCGACGAAGCATGGAAAGGATCCCTCATCTCGAGCTACGAGGCGGAAACGGGGCTCCTCTGGATGTGGGCGGTACCCTCGTGATTCCTCTCGAGTGGAGACGGGTATGTCGGGGAACTTCTTGATTTGCACCAAGGGTGTGAAGGACCCTTTCGAAGTTCCAGAGGTGAGGTGTGATCAGCCTAGAGACGCCTCAGCGGAAATGGGCCTCATCTCGCCAGGAGGGGAGAACCTCCTGGATTTTCTCGGGTTGCGGCAGGTCTTCTCGAGTTACGACGGGGACCTCAGGGACCCACTCTGGTGGCCTCAGGAAAGGCCAGTCCCCATGCGAGTTGCTAGGGGACCTCTCGGGATTCCTCTCCCGTCCATGCCGGGGCCTCAGTCCTTGTGTGGAGTCGGGGCCGGAACCTGAGGATTCCTCTCCAGTGTTGCCATGGATCTTGGGGTGCTTCTGAGTCTCCCCAGGGGAGTCAGGCCTCGTCTCGAGTGGGGGCATGCACGTGCGCTTTCCTCCCGAGCTGCAGCAGTAGTGTCACGCTTCCTGTCACGTGGATCAAGGGATCTGTGGCTTTCCCTCGAGGCTGTCCCTCGAGGCTTTCCCACGAGGCTTTCCCACAGGGCTGTGCCACGTGCCACCTTGGTGTGAGTCGATCCTCGGCGTGAAAGACGAGCCGGTGAAGGGAAAAGAGGTTCCTCTGGAATGGACTGAGACATCTGGGGGACTCTTGGAATGCTGGCACGACCCTGGAGTTCCTCTCGCCGTTCCTGTTGAGAGGGCCTCCTCTTGAGATGCGACGGGAACGCCGGGAACTCTTTCCCGACGAAGCAGGGAAAGGATCCCTCATCTCGAGCTACGAGGCGGAAACGGGGCTCCTCTGGATGTGGGCGGGACCCTCGTGATTCCTCTCGAGTGGAGACGGGTATATCGGGGAACTTCTTGATTTGCACCAAGGGTGTGAAGGACCCTTACGAAGTTCCAGAGGTGAGGTGTGATCAGCCTCGAGACGCCTCAGCGGAAATGGGCCTCATCTCGCCTGGAGGGGAGAACCTCCTGGATTTTCTCGAGTTGCGGCAGGTCTTCTCGAGTTATGACGGGGACCTCAGGGACCGCTCTGGTGGCCTCAGGAAAGGCCAGTCCCCATGCGAGTTGCTAGGGGACCTCTCGGGATTCCTCTCCCGTCCATGCCGGGGCCTCAGTCCTTGTGTGGAGTCGGGGCCAGAACCTGAGGATTCCTCTCCAGTGTTGCCATGGATCTTGGGGTGCTTCTGAGTCTCCCCAGGGGAGTCAGGCCTCGTCTCGAGTGGGGGCATGCACGTGCGCTTTCCTCCCGAGCTGCAGCAGTAGTGTCACGCTTCCTGTCACGTGGATCAAGGGATCAGTGGCTGTCCCTCGAGGCTTTCCCACGAGGCTTTCCCACAGGGCTGTGCCACGTGCCACCTTGGTGTGAGTCGATCCTCGGCGTGAAAGACGAGCCGGTGAAGGGAAAAGAGGTTCCTCTGGAATGGACTGAGAGATCTGGGGGACTCTTGGAATGGTGGCACGACCCTGGAGTTCCTCTCGCCGTTCCTGTTGAGAGCGCCTCCTCTTGAGATGCGATGGGAACGCCGGGAACTCTTTTCCGACGAAGCATGGAAAGGATCCCTCATCTCGAGCTACGAGGCGGAAACGGGGCTCCTCTGGATGTGGGCGGTACCCTCGTGATTCCTCTCGAGTGGAGACGGGTATGTCGGGGAACTTCTTGATTTGCACCAAGGGTGTGAAGGACCCTTTCGAAGTTCCAGAGGTGAGGTGTGATCAGCCTAGAGACGCCTCAGCGGAAATGGGCCTCATCTCGCCAGGAGGGGAGAACCTCCTGGATTTTCTCGGGTTGCGGCAGGTCTTCTCGAGTTACGACGGGGACCTCAGGGACCCACTCTGGTGGCCTCAGGAAAGGCCAGTCCCCATGCGAGTTGCTAGGGGACCTCTCGGGATTACTCTCCCGTCCATGCCAGGGCCTCAGTCCTTGTGTGGAGTCGGGGCCGGAACCTGAGGATTCCTCTCCAGTATTGCCATGGATCTTGGGGTGCTTCTGAGTCTCCCCAGGGGAGTCAGGCCTCGTCTCGAGTGGGGGCATGCACGTGCGCTTTCCTCCCGAGCTGCAGCAGTAGTGTCACGCTTCCTGTCACGTGGATCAAGGGATCTGTGGCTTTCCCTCGAGGCTGTCCCTCGAGGCTTTCCCACGAGGCTTTCCCACAGGGCTGTGCCACGTGCCACCTTGGTGTGAGTCGATCCTCGGCGTGAAAGACGAGCCGGTGAAGGGAAAAGAGGTTCCTCTGGAATGGACTGAGACATCTGGGGGACTCTTGGAATGGTGGCACGACCCTGGAGTTCCTCTCGCCGTTCCTGTTGAGAGGGCCTCCTCTTGAGATGCGACGGGAAGGCCGGGAACTCTTTCCCGACGAAGCAGGGAAAGGATCCCTCATCTCGAGCTACGAGGCGGAAACGGGGCTCCTCTGGATGTGGGCGGAACCCTCGTGATTCCTCTCGAGTGGAGACGGGTATGTAGGGAAACTTCTTGATTTGCACCAAGGGTGTGAAGGACCCTTTCGAAGTTCCAGAGGTGAGGTGTGATCAGCCTCGAGACTCCTCAGCGGAAATAGGCCTCATCTCGCCTGGATGGGAGAACCTCCTGGATTTTCTCGAGTTGCAGCAGGTCTTCTCGAGTTACGACGGGGACCTCAGGGACCCGCTCTGGTGGCCTCAGGAAAGGCCAGTCCCCATGCGAGTTGCTAGGGGACCTCTCGGGATTCCTCTCCCGTCCATGCCGGGGCCTCAGTCCTTGCGTGGAGTCGGGGCCGGAACCTGAGGATTGCTCTCCAGTGTTGCCATGGATCTTGGGGTGCTTCTGAGTCTCCCCAGGGGAGTCAGGCCTCGTCTCGAGTGGGGGCATGCACGTGCCCTTTCCTCCCGAGCTGCAGCAGTAGTGTCACGCATCCTGTCACGTGGATCAAGGAATCTGTGGCTTTCCCTCGAGGCTGTCCCTCGAGGCTTTCCCACGAGGCTTTCCCACAGGGCTGTGCCACGTGCCACCTTGGTGTGAGTCGATCCTCGGCGTGAAAGACAGGCCGGTGAAGGGAAAAGAGGTTCCTCTGGAATGGACTGAGACATCTGGGGGACTCTTGGAATGGTGGCATGACCCTGGAGTTCCTCTCGCCGTTCCTGTTGAGAGGGCCTCCTCTTGAGATGCGACGGGAACGCCGGGAACTCTTTCCCGACGAAGCAGGGAAAGGATCCCTCATCTCGAGCTACGAGGCGGAAACGGGGCTCCTCTGGATGTGGGCGGGACCCTCGTGATTCCTCTCGAGTGGAGACGGGTATGTCGGGGAACTTCTTGATTTGCACCAAGGGTGTGAAGACCCTTTCGAAGTTCCAGAGGTGAGGTGTGATCAGCCTCGAGACGCCTCAGCGGAAATGGGCCTCATCTCGCCTGGAGGGGAGAACCTCCTGGATTTTCTCGAGTTGCGGCAGGTCTTCTCGAGTTACGACGGGGACCTCAGGGACCCGCTCTGGTGGCCTCAGGAAAGGCCAGTCCCCATGCGAGTTGCTAGGGGACCTCTCGGGATTCCTCTCCCGTCCATGCCGGGGCGTCAGTCCTTGCGTGGAGTCGGGGCCGGAACCTGAGGATTCCTCTCCAGTGTTGCCATGGATCTTGGGTGCTTCTGAGTCTCCCCAGGGGAGTCAGGCCTCGTCTCGAGTGGGGGCATGCACGTGCGCTTTCCTCCCGAGCTGCAGCAGTAGTGTCACGCTTCCTGTCACGTGGATCAAGGGATCTGTGGCTTTCCCTCGAGGCTGTCCCTCGAGGCTTTCCCACGAGGCTTTCCCACAGGGCTGTGCCACGTGCCACCTTGGTGTGAGTCGATCCTCGGCGTGAAAGACAGGCCGGTGAAGGGAAAAGAGGTTCCTCTGGAATGGACTGAGACATCTGGGGGACTCTTGGAATGGTGGCACGACCCTGGAGTTCCTCTCGCCGTTCCTGTTGAGAGGGCCTCCTCTTGAGATGCGAAGGGAACGCTGGGAACTCTTTCCCGACGAAGCAGGGAAAGGATCCCTCATCTCGAGCTACGAGGCGGAAAAGGGGCTCCTCTGGATGTGGGCGGGACCCTCGTGATTCCTCTCGAGTGGAGACGGGTATGTCGGGGAACTTCTTGATTTGCACCAAGGGTGTGAAGGAGCCTTTCGAAGTTCCACAGGTGAGGTGTGATCAGCCTCGAGACGCCTCAGCGGAAATGGGCCTCATCTCGCCTGGAAGGGAGAACCTCCTGGATTTTCTCGAGTTGCGGCAGGTCTTCTCGAGTTACGACGGGGACCTCAGGGACCCGCTCTGGTGGCCTCAGGAAAGGCCAGTCCCCATGCGAGTTGCTAGGGGACCTGTCGGGATTCCTCTCCCGTCCATGCCGGGGCCTCAGTCCTTGCGTGGAGTCGGGGCCGGAACCTGAGGATTCCTCTGCAGTGTTGCCATGGATCTTGGGGTGCTTCTGAGTCTCCCCAGGAGAGTCAGGCCTCGTCTCGAGTGGGGGCATGCACGTGCGCTTTCCTCCCGAGCTGCAGCAGTAGTGTCACGCTTCCTGTCACGTGGATCAAGGGATCTGTGGCTTTCCCTCGAGGATTTCCCACAGGGCTGTGCCACGTGCCACCTTGCTGTGAGTCGATCCTCGGCGTGAAAGACAGGCCGGTGAAGGGAAAAGAGGTTCCTCTGGAATGGACTGAGACATCTGGGGGACTCTTGGAATGGTGGCACGACCCTGGAGTTCCTCTCGCCGTTCCTGTTGAGAGGGCCTCCTCTTGAGATGCGACGGGAACGCCGGGAACTCTTTCCCGACGAAGCAGGGAAAGGATCCCTCATCTCGAGCCACGAGGCGGAAAAGGGGCTCCTCTGGATGTGGTCGGGACCCTCGTGATTCCTCTCAAGTGGAGACGGGTATGTCGGGGAACTTCTTGATTTGCACCAAGGGTGTGAAGGAGCCTTTCGAAGTTCCAGAGGTGAGGTGTGATCAGCCTTGAGATGCCTCAGCGGAAATGGGCCTCATCTCGCCTGGAGGGGAGAACCTCCTGGATTTTCTCGAGTTGCGGCAGGTCTTCTCGAGTTACGACGGGGACCTCAGGGACCCGCTCTGGTGGCCTCAGGAAAGGCCAGTCCCCATGCGAGTTCCTAGGGGACCTCTCGGGATTCCTCTCCCGTCCATGCTGGGGCCTCAGTCCTTGCGTGGAGTCGGGGCCGGAACCTGAGGATTCCTCTCCAGTGTTGCCATGGATCTTGGGGTGCTTCTGAGTCTCCCCAGGGGAGTCAGGCCTCGTCTCTTGTGGGGGCATGCACGTGTGCTTTCCTCCCGAGCTGCAGCAGCAGTGTCACGCTTCCTGTCACGTGGATCAAGGAATCTGTGGCTTTCCCTCAAGGCTGTCCCTCGAGGCTTTCCCACGAGGCTTTCCCACAGGGCTGTGCCACGTGCCACCTTGGTGTGAGTCGATCCTCGGCGTGAAAGACAGGCCGGTGAAGGGAAAAGAGGTTCCTCTGGAATGGACTGAGACATCTGGGGACTCTTGGAATGGTGGCATGACCCTGGAGTTCCTCTCGCCGTTCCTGTTGAGAGGGCCTCCTCTTGAGTTGCGACGGGAAGGCCGGGAACTCTTTCCCGACGAAGCAGGGAAAGGATCCCTCATCTCGAGCTACGAGGCGGAAACGGGGCTCCTCTGGATGTGGGCGGGACCCTCGTGATTCCTCTCGAGTGGAGACGGCTAGGTCGGGGAACTTCTTGATTTGCACCAAGGGTGTGAAGGAGCCTTTCGAAGTTCCAGAGGTGAGGTGTGATCAGCCTCGAGACGCCTCAGCGGAAATGGGCCTCATCTCGCCTGGAGGGGAGAACCTCCTGGATTTTCTCGAGTTGCGGCAGGTCTTCTCGAGTTACGACGGGGACCTCAGGGACCCGCTCTGGTGGCCTCAGGAAAGGCCAGTCCCCATGCGAGTTGCTAGGGGACCTCTCGGGATTCCTCTCCCGTCCATGCCGGGGCCTCAGTCCTTGTGTGGAGTCGGGGCCGGAACCTGAGGATTCCTCTCCAGTGTTGCCATGGATTTTGGGGTGCTTCTGAGTCTCCCCAGGTGAGTCAGGCCTCGTCTCGAGTGGGGGCATGCACGTGCGCTTTCCTCCCGAGCTGCAGCAGTAGTGTCACGCTTCCTGTCACGTGGATCAAGGGATCTGTGGCTTTCCCTCGAGGCTGTCCCTCGAGGCTTTCCCACGAGGCTTTCCCACAGGGCTGTGCCACGTGCCACCTTGGTGTGAGTCGATCCTCGGCGTGAAAGACGAGCCGGTGAAGGGAAAAGAGGTTCCTCTGGAATGGACTGAGACATCTGGGGGACTCTTGGAATGGTGGCACGACCCTGGAGTTCCTCTCGCCGTTCCTGTTGAGAGGGCCTCCTCTTGAGATGCGACGGGAACGCCGGGAACTCTTTCCCGACGAAGCAGGGAAAGGATCCCTCATCTCGAGCTACGAGGCGGAAACGGGGCTCCTCTGGATGTGGGCGGGACCCTCGTGATTCCTCTCGAGTGGAGACGGCTAGGTCGGGGAACTTCTTGATTTGCACCAAGGGTGTGAAGGAGCCTTTCGAAGTTCCAGAGGTGAGGTGTGATCAGCCTCGAGACGCCTCAGCGGAAATGGGCCTCATCTCGCCTGGAGGGGAGAACCTCCTGGATTTTCTCGAGTTGCGGCAGGTCTTCTCGAGTTACGACGGGGACCTCAGGGACCCGCTCTGGTGGCCTCAGGAAAGGCCAGTCCCCATGCGAGTTGCTAGGGGACCTCTCGGGATTCCTCTCCCGTCCATGCCGGGGCCTCAGTCCTTGTGTGGAGTCGGGGCCGGAACCTGAGGATTCCTCTCCAGTGTTGCCATGGATCTTGGGGTGCTTCTGAGTCTCCCCAGGGGAGTCAGGCCTCGTCTCGAGTGGGGGCATGCACGTGCGCTTTCCTCCCGAGCTGCAGCAGTAGTGTCACGCTTCCTGTCACGTGGATCAAGGGATCTGTGGCTTTCCCTCGAGGCTGTCCCTCGAGGCTTTCCCACGAGGCTTTCCCACAGGGCTGTGCCACGTGCCACCTTGGTGTGAGTCGATCCTCGGCGTGAAAGACGAGCCGGTGAAGGGAAAAGAGGTTCCTCTGGAATGGACTGAGACATCTGGGGGACTCTTGGAATGGTGGCACGACCCTGGAGTTCCTCTCGCCGTTCCTGTTGAGAGGGCCTCCTCTTGAGATGCGACGGGAAGGCCGGGAACTCTTTCCCGACGAAGCAGGGAAAGGATCCCTCATCTCGAGCTACGAGGCGGAAACGGGGCTCCTCTGGATGTGGGCGGGACCCTCGTGATTCCTCTCGAGTGGAGACGGCTAGGTCGGGGAACTTCTTGATTTGCACCAAGGGTGTGAAGGAGCCTTTCGAAGTTCCAGAGGTGAGGTGTGATCAGCCTCGAGACGCCTCAGCGGAAATGGGCGTCATCTCGCCTGGAGGGGAGAACCTCCTGGATTTTCTCGAGTTGCGGCAGGTCTTCTCGAGTTACGACGGGGACCTCAGGGACCCGCTCTGGTGGCCTCAGGAAAGGCCAGTCCCCATGCGAGTTGCTAGGGGAACTCTCGGGATTCCTCTCCCGTCCATGCCGGGGCCTCAGTCCTTGTGTGGAGTCGGGGCCGGAACCTGAGGATTCCTCTCCAGTGTTGCCATGGATCTTGGGGTGCTTCTGAGTCTCCCCAGGGGAGTCAGGCCTCGTCTCGAGTGGGGGCATGCACGTGCGCTTTCCTCCCGAGCTGCAGCAGTAGTGTCACGCTTCCTGTCACGTGGATCAAGGGATCTGTGGCTTTCCCTCGAGGCTGTCCCTCGAGGCTTTCCCACGAGGCTTTCCCACAGGGCTGTGCCACGTGCCACCTTGGTGTGAGTCGATCCTCGGCATGAAAGACGAGCCGGTGAAGGGAAAAGAGGTTCCTCTGGAATGGACTGAGACATCTGGGGGACTCTTGGAATGGTGGCACGACCCTGGAGTTCCTCTCGCCGTTCCTGTTGAGAGGGCCTCCTCTTGAGATGCGACGGGAAGGCCGGGAACTCTTTCCCGACGAAGCAGGGAAAGGATCCCTCATCTCGAGCTACGAGGCGGAAACGGGGCTCCTCTGGATGTGGGCGGGACCCTCGTGATTCCTCTCGAGTGGAGACGGCTAGGTCGGGGATCTTCTTGATTTGCACCAAGGGTGTGAAGGAGCCTTTCGAAGTGCCAGAGGTGAGGTGTGATCAGCCTCGAGACGCCTCAGCGGAAATGGGCGTCATCTCGCCTGGAGGGGAGAACCTCCTGGATTTTCTCGAGTTGCGGCAGGTCTTCTCGAGTTACGACGGGGACCTCAGGGACCCGCTCTGGTGGCCTCAGGAAAGGCCAGTCCCCATGCGAGTTGCTAGGGGACCTCTCGGGATTCCTCTCCCGTCCATGCCGGGGCCTCAGTCCTTGTGTGGAGTCGGGGCCGGAACCTGAGGATTCCTCTCCAGTGTTGCCATGGATCTTGGGGTGCTTCTGAGTCTCCCCAGGGGAGTCAGGCCTCGTCTCGAGTGGGGGCATGCACGTGCGCTTTCCTCCCGAGCTGCAGCAGTAGTGTCACGCTTCCTGTCACGTGGATCAAGGGATCTGTGGCTTTCCCTCGAGGCTGTCCCTCGAGGCTTTCCCACGAGGCTTTCCCACAGGGCTGTGCCACGTGCCACCTTGGTGTGAGTCGATCCTCGGCGTGAAAGACGAGCCGGTGAAGGGAAAAGAGGTTCCTCTGGAATGGACTGAGACATCTGGGGGACTCTTGGAATGGTGGCACGACCCTGGAGTTCCTCTCGCCGTTCCTGTTGAGAGGGCCTCCTCTTGAGATGCGACGGGAACGCCGGGAACTCTTTCCCGACGAAGCAGGGAAAGGATCCCTCATCTCGAGCTACGAGGCGAAAACGGGCTCCTCTGGATGTGGGCGGGACCCTCGTGATTCCTCTCGAGTGGAGACGGCTAGGTCGGGGAACTTCTTGATTTGCACCAAGGGTGTGAAGGAGCCTTTCGAAGTTCCAGAGGTGAGGTGTGATCAGCCTCGAGACGCCTCAGCGGAAATGGGCCTCATCTCGCCTGGAGGGGAGAACCTCCTGGATTTTCTCGAGTTGCGGCAGGTCTTCTCGAGTTACGACGGGGACCTCAGGGACCCGCTCTGGTGGCCTCAGGAAAGGCCAGTCCCCATGCGAGTTGCTAGGGGACCTCTCGGGATTCCTCTCCCGTCCATGCCGGGGCCTCAGTCCTTGTGTGGAGTCGGGGCCGGAACCTGAGGATTCCTCTCCAGTGTTGCCATGGATCTTGGGGTGCTTCTGAGTCTCCCCAGGGGAGTCAGGCCTCGTCTCGAGTGGGGGCATGCACGTGCGCTTTCCTCCCGAGCTGCAGCAGTAGTGTCACGCTTCCTGTCACGTGGATCAAGGGATCTGTGGCTTTCCCTCGAGGCTGTCCCTCGAGGCTTTCCCACGAGGCTTTCCCACAGGGCTGTGCCACGTGCCACCTTGGTGTGAGTCGATCCTCGGCGTGAAAGACGAGCCGGTGAAGGGAAAAGCGGTTCCTCTGGAATGGACTGAGACATCTGGGGGACTCTTGGAATGGTGGCACGACCCTGGAGTTCCTCTCGCCGTTCCTGTTGAGAGGGCCTCCTCTTGAGATGCGACGGGAAGGCCGGGAACTCTTTCCCGACGAAGCAGGGAAAGGATCCCTCATCTCGAGCTACGAGGCGGAAACGGGGCTCCTCTGGATGTGGGCGGGACCCTCGTGATTCCTCTCGAGTGGAGACGGCTAGGTCGGGGAACTTCTTGATTTGCACCAAGGGTGTGAAGGAGCCTTTCGAAGTTCCAGAGGTGAGCTGTGATCAGCCTCGAGACGCCTCAGCGGAAATGGGCCTCATCTCGCCTGGAGGGGAGAACCTCCTGGATTTTCTCGAGTTGCGGCAGGTCTTCTCGAGTTACGACGGGGACCTCAGGGACCCGCTCTGGTGGCCTCAGGAAAGGCCAGTCCCCATGCGAGTTGCTAGGGGACCTCTCGGGATTCCTCTCCCGTCCATGCCGGGGCCTCAGTCCTTGTGTGGAGTCGGGGCCGGAACCTGAGGATTCCTCTCCAGTGTTGCCATGGATCTTGGGGTGCTTCTGAGTCTCCCCAGGGGAGTCAGGCCTCGTCTCGAGTGGGGGCATGCACGTGCGCTTTCCTCCCGAGCTGCAGCAGTAGTGTCACGCTTCCTGTCACGTGGATCAAGGGATCTGTGGCTTTCCCTCGAGGCTGTCCCTCGAGGCTTTCCCACGAGGCTTTCCCACAGGGCTGTGCCACGTGCCACCTTGGTGTGAGTCGATCCTCGGCATGAAAGACGAGCCGGTGAAGGGAAAAGAGGTTCCTCTGGAATGGACTGAGACATCTGGGGGACTCTTGGAATGGTGGCACGACCCTGGAGTTCCTCTCGCCGTTCCTGTTGAGAGGGCCTCCTCTTGAGATGCGACGGGAAGGCCGGGAACTCTTTCCCGACGAAGCAGGGAAAGGATCCCTCATCTCGAGCTACGAGGCGGAAACGGGGCTCCTCTGGATGTGGGCGGGACCCTCGTGATTCCTCTCGAGTGGAGACGGCTAGGTCGGGGATCTTCTTGATTTGCACCAAGGGTGTGAAGGAGCCTTTCGAAGTGCCAGAGGTGAGGTGTGATCAGCCTCGAGACGCCTCAGCGGAAATGGGCGTCATCTCGCCTGGAGGGGAGAACCTCCTGGATTTTCTCGAGTTGCGGCAGGTCTTCTCGAGTTACGACGGGGACCTCAGGGACCCGCTCTGGTGGCCTCAGGAAAGGCCAGTCCCCATGCGAGTTGCTAGGGGACCTCTCGGGATTCCTCTCCCGTCCATGCCGGGGCCTCAGTCCTTGTGTGGAGTCGGGGCCGGAACCTGAGGATTCCTCTCCAGTGTTGCCATGGATCTTGGGGTGCTTCTGAGTCTCCCCAGGGGAGTCAGGCCTCGTCTCGAGTGGGGGCATGCACGTGCGCTTTCCTCCCGAGCTGCAGCAGTAGTGTCACGCTTCCTGTCACGTGGATCAAGGGATCTGTGGCTTTCCCTCGAGGCTGTCCCTCGAGGCTTTCCCACGAGGCTTTCCCACAGGGCTGTGCCACGTGCCACCTTGGTGTGAGTCGATCCTCGGCGTGAAAGACGAGCCGGTGAAGGGAAAAGAGGTTCCTCTGGAATGGACTGAGACATCTGGGGGACTCTTGGAATGGTGGCACGACCCTGGAGTTCCTCTCGCCGTTCCTGTTGAGAGGGCCTCCTCTTGAGATGCGACGGGAACGCCGGGAACTCTTTCCCGACGAAGCAGGGAAAGGATCCCTCATCTCGAGCTACGAGGCGAAAACGGGCTCCTCTGGATGTGGGCGGGACCCTCGTGATTCCTCTCGAGTGGAGACGGCTAGGTCGGGGAACTTCTTGATTTGCACCAAGGGTGTGAAGGAGCCTTTCGAAGTTCCAGAGGTGAGGTGTGATCAGCCTCGAGACGCCTCAGCGGAAATGGGCCTCATCTCGCCTGGAGGGGAGAACCTCCTGGATTTTCTCGAGTTGCGGCAGGTCTTCTCGAGTTACGACGGGGACCTCAGGGACCCGCTCTGGTGGCCTCAGGAAAGGCCAGTCCCCATGCGAGTTGCTAGGGGACCTCTCGGGATTCCTCTCCCGTCCATGCCGGGGCCTCAGTCCTTGTGTGGAGTCGGGGCCGGAACCTGAGGATTCCTCTCCAGTGTTGCCATGGATCTTGGGGTGCTTCTGAGTCTCCCCAGGGGAGTCAGGCCTCGTCTCGAGTGGGGGCATGCACGTGCGCTTTCCTCCCGAGCTGCAGCAGTAGTGTCACGCTTCCTGTCACGTGGATCAAGGGATCTGTGGCTTTCCCTCGAGGCTGTCCCTCGAGGCTTTCCCACGAGGCTTTCCCACAGGGCTGTGCCACGTGCCACCTTGGTGTGAGTCGATCCTCGGCGTGAAAGACGAGCCGGTGAAGGGAAAAGCGGTTCCTCTGGAATGGACTGAGACATCTGGGGGACTCTTGGAATGGTGGCACGACCCTGGAGTTCCTCTCGCCGTTCCTGTTGAGAGGGCCTCCTCTTGAGATGCGACGGGAAGGCCGGGAACTCTTTCCCGACGAAGCAGGGAAAGGATCCCTCATCTCGAGCTACGAGGCGGAAACGGGGCTCCTCTGGATGTGGGCGGGACCCTCGTGATTCCTCTCGAGTGGAGACGGCTAGGTCGGGGAACTTCTTGATTTGCACCAAGGGTGTGAAGGAGCCTTTCGAAGTTCCAGAGGTGAGCTGTGATCAGCCTCGAGACGCCTCAGCGGAAATGGGCCTCATCTCGCCTGGAGGGGAGAACCTCCTGGATTTTCTCGAGTTGCGGCAGGTCTTCTCGAGTTACGACGGGGACCTCAGGGACCCGCTCTGGTGGCCTCAGGAAAGGCCAGTCCCCATGCGAGTTGCTAGGGGACCTCTCGGGATTCCTCTCCCGTCCATGCCGGGGCCTCAGTCCTTGTGTGGAGTCGGGGCCGGAACCTGAGGATTCCTCTCCAGTGTTGCCATGGATCTTGGGGTGCTTCTGAGTCTCCCCAGGGGAGTCAGGCCTCGTCTCGAGTGGGGGCATGCACGTGCGCTTTCCTCCCGAGCTGCAGCAGTAGTGTCACGCTTCCTGTCACGTGGATCAAGGGATCTGTGGCTTTCCCTCGAGGCTGTCCCTCGAGGCTTTCCCACGAGGCTTTCCCACAGGGCTGTGCCACGTGGCACCTTGGTGTGAGTCGATCCTCGGCGTGAAAGACGAGCCGGTGAAGGGAAAAGAGGTTCCTCTGGAATGGACTGAGACATCTGGGGGACTCTTGGAATGGTGGCACGACCCTGGAGTTCCTCTCGCCGTTCCTGTTGAGAGGGCCTCCTCTTGAGATGCGACGGGAAGGCCGGGAACTCTTTCCCGACGAAGCAGGGAAAGGATCCCTCATCTCGAGCTACGAGGCGGAAACGGGGCTCCTCTGGATGTGGGCGGGACCCTCGTGATTCCTCTCGAGTGGAGACGGCTAGGTCGGGGAACTTCTTGATTTGCACCAAGGGTGTGAAGGAGCCTTTCGAAGTGCCAGAGGTGAGGTGTGATCAGCCTCGAGACGCCTCAGCGGAAATGGGCCTCATCTCGCCTGGAGGGGAGAACCTCCTGGATTTTCTCGAGTTGCGGCAGGTCTTCTCGAGTTACGACGGGGACCTCAGGGACCCGCTCTGGTGGCCTCAGGAAAGGCCAGTCCCCATGCGAGTTGCTAGGGGAACTCTCGGGATTCCTCTCCCGTCCATGCCGGGGCCTCAGTCCTTGTGTGGAGTCGGGGCCGGAACCTGAGGATTCCTCTCCAGTGTTGCCATGGATCTTGGGGTGCTTCTGAGTCTCCCCAGGGGAGTCAGGCCTCGTCTCGAGTGGGGGCATGCACGTGCGCTTTCCTCCCGAGCTGCAGCAGTAGTGTCACGCTTCCTGTCACGTGGATCAAGGGATCTGTGGCTTTCCCTCGAGGCTGTCCCTCGAGGCTTTCCCACGAGGCTTTCCCACAGGGCTGTGCCACGTGCCACCTTGGTGTGAGTCGATCCTCGGCATGAAAGACGAGCCGGTGAAGGGAAAAGAGGTTCCTCTGGAATGGACTGAGACATCTGGGGGACTCTTGGAATGGTGGCACGACCCTGGAGTTCCTCTCGCCGTTCCTGTTGAGAGGGCCTCCTCTTGAGATGCGACGGGAAGGCCGGGAACTCTTTCCCGACGAAGCAGGGAAAGGATCCCTCATCTCGAGCTACGAGGCGGAAACGGGGCTCCTCTGGATGTGGGCGGGACCCTCGTGATTCCTCTCGAGTGGAGACGGCTAGGTCGGGGATCTTCTTGATTTGCACCAAGGGTGTGAAGGACCCTTTCGAAGTGCCAGAGGTGAGGTGTGATCAGCCTCGAGACGCCTCAGCGGAAATGGGCGTCATCTCGCCTGGAGGGGAGAACCTCCTGGATTTTCTCGAGTTGCGGCAGGTCTTCTCGAGTTACGACGGGGACCTCAGGGACCCGCTCTGGTGGCCTCAGGAAAGGCCAGTCCCCATGCGAGTTGCTAGGGGACCTCTCGGGATTCCTCTCCCGTCCATGCCGGGGCCTCAGTCCTTGTGTGGAGTCGGGGCCGGAACCTGAGGATTCCTCTCCAGTGTTGCCATGGATCTTGGGGTGCTTCTGAGTCTCCCCAGGGGAGTCAGGCCTCGTCTCGAGTGGGGGCATGCACGTGCGCTTTCCTCCCGAGCTGCAGCAGTAGTGTCACGCTTCCTGTCACGTGGATCAAGGGATCTGTGGCTTTCCCTCGAGGCTGTCCCTCGAGGCTTTCCCACGAGGCTTTCCCACAGGGCTGTGCCACGTGCCACCTTGGTGTGAGTCGATCCTCGGCGTGAAAGACGAGCCGGTGAAGGGAAAAGAGGTTCCTCTGGAATGGACTGAGACATCTCGGGGACTCTTGGAATGGTGGCACGACCCTGGAGTTCCTCTCGCCGTTCCTGTTGAGAGGGCCTCCTCTTGAGATGCGACGGGAACGCCGGGAACTCTTTCCCGAAGAAGCAGGGAAAGGATCCCTCATCTCGAGCTACGAGGCGGAAACGGGGCTCCTCTGGATGTGGGCGGGACCCTCGTGATTCCTCTCGAGTGGAGACGGCTAGGTCGGGGAACTTCTTGATTTGCACCAAGGGTGTGAAGGAGCCTTTCGAAGTTCCAGAGGTGAGGTGTGATCAGCCTCGAGACGCCTCAGCGGAAATGGGCCTCATCTCGCCTGGAGGGGAGAACCTCCTGGATTTTCTCGAGTTGCGGCAGGTCTTCTGGAGTTACGACGGGGACCTCAGGGACCCGCTCTGGTGGCCTCAGGAAAGGCCAGTCCCCATGCGAGTTGCTAGGGGACCTCTCGGGATTCCTCTCCCGTCCATGCCGGGGCCTCAGTCCTTGTGTGGAGTCGGGGCCGGAACCTGAGGATTCCTCTCCAGTGTTGCCATGGATCTTGGGGTGCTTCTGAGTCTCCCCAGGGGAGTCAGGCCTCGTCTCGAGTGGGGGCATGCACGTGCGCTTTCCTCCCGAGCTGCAGCAGTAGTGTCACGCTTCCTGTCACGTGGATCAAGGGATCTGTGGCTTTCCCTCGAGGCTGTCCCTCGAGGCTTTCCCACGAGGCTTTCCCACAGGGCTGTGCCACGTGCCACCTTGGTGTGAGTCGATCCTCGGCGTGAAAGACGAGCCGGTGAAGGGAAAAGAGGTTCCTCTGGAATGGACTGAGACATCTGGGGGACTCTTGGAATGGTGGCACGACCCTGGAGTTCCTCTCGCCGTTCCTGTTGAGAGGGCCTCCTCTTGAGATGCGACGGGAAGGCCGGGAACTCTTTCCCGACGAAGCAGGGAAAGGATCCCTCATCTCGAGCTACGAGGCGGAAACGGGGCTCCTCTGGATGTGGGCGGGACCCTCGTGATTCCTCTCGAGTGGAGACGGCTAGGTCGGGGAACTTCTTGATTTGCACCAAGGGTGTGAAGGAGCCTTTCGAAGTTCCAGAGGTGAGGTGTGATCAGCCTCGAGACGCCTCAGCGGAAATGGGCCTCATCTCGCCTGGAGGGGAGAACCTCCTGGATTTTCTCGAGTTGCGGCAGGTCTTCTCGAGTTACGACGGGGACCTCAGGGACCCGCTCTGGTGGCCCCAGGAAAGGCCAGTCCCCATGCGAGTTGCTAGGGGACCTCTCGGGATTCCTCTCCCGTCCATGCCGGGGCCTCAGTCCTTGTGTGGAGTCGGGGCCGGAACCTGAGGATTCCTCTCCAGTGTTGCCATGGATCTTGGGGTGCTTCTGAGTCTCCCCAGGGGAGTCAGGCCTCGTCTCGAGTGGGGGCATGCACGTGCGCTTTCCTCCCGAGCTGCAGCAGTAGTGTCACGCTTCCTGTCACGTGGATCAAGGGATCTGTGGCTTTCCCTCGAGGCTGTCCCTCGAGGCTTTCCCACGAGGCTTTCCCACAGGGCTGTGCCACGTGCCACCTTGGTGTGAGTCGATCCTCGGCGTGAAAGACGAGCCGGTGAAGGGAAAAGAGGTTCCTCTGGAATGGACTGAGACATCTGGGGGACTCTTGGAATGGTGGCACGACCCTGGAGTTCCTCTCGCCGTTCCTGTTGAGAGGGCCTCCTCTTGAGATGCGACGGGAAGGCCGGGAACTCTTTCCCGACGAAGCAGGGAAAGGATCCCTCATCTCGAGCTACGAGGCGGAAACGGGGCTCCTCTGGATGTGGGCGGGACCCTCGTGATTCCTCTCGAGTGGAGACGGCTAGCTCGGGGAACTTCTTGATTTGCACCAAGGGTGTGAAGGAGCCTTTCGAAGTTCCAGAGGTGAGGTGTGATCAGCCTCGAGACGCCTCAGCGGAAATGGGCCTCATCTCGCCTGGAGGGGAGAACCTCCTGGATTTTCTCGAGTTGCGGCAGGTCTTCTCGAGTTACGACGGGGACCTCAGGGACCCGCTCTGGTGGCCTCAGGAAAGGCCAGTCCCCATGCGAGTTGCTAGGGGACCTCTCGGGATTCCTCTCCCGTCCATGCCGGGGCCTCAGTCCTTGTGTGGAGTCGGGGCCGGAACCTGAGGATTCCTCTCCAGTGTTGCCATGGACCTTGGGGTGCTTCTGAGTCTCCCCAGGGGAGTCAGGCCTCGTCTCGAGTGGGGGCATGCACGTGCACTTTCCTCCCGAGCTGCAGCAGTAGTGTCACGCTTCCTGTCACGTGGATCAAGGGATCTGTGGCTTTCCCTCGAGGCTGTCCCTCGAGGCTTTCCCACGAGGCTTTCCCACAGGGCTGTGCCACGTGCCACCTTGGTGTGAGTCGATCCTCGGCGTGAAAGACGAGCCGGTGAAGGGAAAAGAGGTTCCTCTGGAATGGACTGAGACATCTGGGGGACTCTTGGAATGGTGGCACGACCCTGGAGTTCCTCTCGCCGTTCCTGTTGAGAGGGCCTCCTCTTGAGATGCGACGGGAAGGCCGGGAACTCTTTCCCGACGAAGCAGGGAAAGGATCCCTCATCTCGAGCTACGAGGCGGAAACGGGGCTCCTCTGGATGTGGGCGGGACCCTCGTGATTCCTCTCGAGTGGAGACGGCTAGGTCGGGGAACTTCTTGATTTGCACCAAGGGTGTGAAGGAGCCTTTCGAAGTTCCAGAGGTGAGGTGTGATCAGCCTCGAGACGCCTCAGCGGAAATGGGCCTCATCTCGCCTGGAGGGGAGAACCTCCTGGATTTTCTCGAGTTGCGGCAGGTCTTCTCGAGTTACGACGGGGACCTCAGGGACCCGCTCTGGTGGCCCCAGGAAAGGCCAGTCCCCATGCGAGTTGCTAGGGGACCTCTCGGGATTCCTCTCCCGTCCATGCCGGGGCCTCAGTCCTTGTGTGGAGTCGGGGCCGGAACCTGAGGATTCCTCTCCAGTGTTGCCATGGATCTTGGGGTGCTTCTGAGTCTCCCCAGGGGAGTCAGGCCTCGTCTCGAGTGGGGGCATGCACGTGCGCTTTCCTCCCGAGCTGCAGCAGTAGTGTCACGCTTCCTGTCACGTGGATCAAGGGATCTGTGGCTTTCCCTCGAGGCTGTCCCTCGAGGCTTTCCCACGAGGCTTTCCCACAGGGCTGTGCCACGTGCCACCTTGGTGTGAGTCGATCCTCGGCGTGAAAGACGAGCCGGTGAAGGGAAAAGAGGTTCCTCTGGAATGGACTGAGACATCTGGGGGACTCTTGGAATGGTGGCACGACCCTGGAGTTCCTCTCGCCGTTCCTGTTGAGAGGGCCTCCTCTTGAGATGCGACGGGAAGGCCGGGAACTCTTTCCCGACGAAGCAGGGAAAGGATCCCTCATCTCGAGCTACGAGGCGGAAACGGGGCTCCTCTGGATGTGGGCGGGACCCTCGTGATTCCTCTCGAGTGGAGACGGCTAGCTCGGGGAACTTCTTGATTTGCACCAAGGGTGTGAAGGAGCCTTTCGAAGTTCCAGAGGTGAGGTGTGATCAGCCTCGAGACGCCTCAGCGGAAATGGGCCTCATCTCGCCTGGAGGGGAGAACCTCCTGGATTTTCTCGAGTTGCGGCAGGTCTTCTCGAGTTACGACGGGGACCTCAGGGACCCGCTCTGGTGGCCTCAGGAAAGGCCAGTCCCCATGCGAGTTGCTAGGGGACCTCTCGGGATTCCTCTCCCGTCCATGCCGGGGCCTCAGTCCTTGTGTGGAGTCGGGGCCGGAACTTGAGGATTCCTCTCCAGTGTTGCCATGGATCTTGGGGTGCTTCTGAGTCTCCCCAGGGGAGTCAGGCCTCGTCTCGAGTGGGGGCATGCACGTGCGCTTTCCTCCCGAGCTGCAGCAGTAGTGTCACGCTTCCTGTCACGTGGATCAAGGGATCTGTGGCTTTCCCTCGAGGCTGTCCCTCGAGGCTTTCCCACGAGGCTTTCCCACAGGGCTGTGCCACGTGCCACCTTGGTGTGAGTCGATCCTCGGCGTGAAAGACGAGCCGGTGAAGGGAAAAGAGGTTCCTCTGGAATGGACTGAGACATCTGGGGGACTCTTGGAATGGTGGCACGACCCTGGAGTTCCTCTCGCCGTTCCTGTTGAGAGGGCCTCCTCTTGAGATGCGACGGGAATGCCGGGAACTCTTTCCCGACGAAGCAGGGAAAGGATCCCTCATCTCGAGCTACGAGGCGGAAACGGGGCTCCTCTGGATGTGGGCGGGACCCTCGTGATTCCTCTCGAGTGGAGACGGCTAGGTCGGGGAACTTCTTGATTTGCACCAAGGGTGTGAAGGAGCCTTTCGAAGTTCCAGAGGTGAGGTGTGAACAGCCTCGAGACGCCTCAGCGGAAATGGGCGTCATCTCGCCTGGAGGGGATAACCTCCTGGATTTTCTCGAGTTGCGGCAGGTCTTCTCGAGTTACGACGGGGACCTCAGGGACCCGCTCTGGTGGCCTCAGGAAAGGCCAGTCCCCATGCGAGTTGCTAGGGGACCTCTCGGGATTCCTCTCCCGTCCATGCCGGGGCCTCAGTCCTTGTGTGGAGTCGGGGCCGGAACCTGAGGATTCCTCTCCAGTGTTGCCATGGATCTTGGGGTGCTTCTGAGTCTCCCCAGGGGAGTCAGGCCTCGTCTCGAGTGGGGGCATGCACGTGCGCTTTCCTCCCGAGCTGCAGCAGTAGTGTCACGCTTCCTGTCACGTGGATCAAGGGATCTGTGGCTTTCCCTCGAGGCTGTCCCTCGAGGCTTTCCCACGAGGCTTTCCCACAGGGCTGTGCCACGTGCCACCTTGGTGTGAGTCGATCCTCAGCGTGAAAGACGAGCCGGTGAAAGGAAAAGAGGTTCCTCTGGAATGGACTGAGACATCTGGGGGACTCTTGCAATGGTGGCACGACCCTGGAGTTCCTCTCGCCGTTCCTGTTGAGAGGGCCTCCTCTTGAGATGCGACGGGAAGGCCGGGAACTCTTTCCCGACGAAGCAGGGAAAGGATCCCTCATCTCGAGCTACGAGGCGGAAACGGGGCTCCTCTGGATGTGGGCGGGACCCTCGTGATTCCTCTCGAGTGGAGACAGCTAGCTCGGGGAACTTCTTGATTTGCACCAAGGGTGTGAAGGAGCCTTTCGAAGTTCCAGAGGTGAGGTGTGATCAGCCTCGAGACGCCTCAGCGGAAATGGGCCTCATCTCGCCTGGAGGGGAGAACCTCCTGGATTTTCTCGAGTTGCGGCAGGTCTTCTCGAGTTACGACGGGGTCCTCAGGGACCCGCTCTGGTGGCCTCAGGAAAGGCCAGTCCCCATGCGAGTTGCTAGGGGACCTCTCGGGATTCCTCTCCCGTCCATGCCGGGGCCTCAGTCCTTGTGTGGAGTCGGGGCCGGAACTTGAGGATTCCTCTCCAGTGTTGCCATGGATCTTGGGGTGCTTCTGAGTCTCCCCAGGGGAGTCAGGCCTCGTCTCGAGTGGGGGCATGCACGTGCGCTTTCCTCCCGAGCTGCAGCAGTAGTGTCACGCTTCCTGTCACGTGGATCAAGGGATCTGTGGCTTTCCCTCGAGGCTGTCCCTCGAGGCTTTCCCACGAGGCTTTCCCACAGGGCTGTGCCACGTGCCACCTTGGTGTGAGTCGATCCTCGGCGTGAAAGACGAGCCGGTGAAGGGAAAAGAGGTTCCTCTGGAATGGACTGAGACATCTGGGGGACTCTTGGAATGGTGGCACGACCCTGGAGTTCCTCTCGCCGTTCCTGTTGAGAGGGCCTCCTCTTGAGATGCGACGGGAAGGCCGGGAACTCTTTCCCGACGAAGCAGGGAAAGGATCCCTCATCTCGAGCTACGAGGCGGAAACGGGGCTCCTCTGGATGTGGGCGGGACCCTCGTGATTCCTCTCGAGTGGAGACGGCTAGGTCGGGGAACTTCTTGATTTGCACCAAGGGTGTGAAGGAGCCTTTCGAAGTGCCAGAGGTGAGGTGTGATCAGCCTCGAGACGCCTCAGCGGAAATGGGCCTCATCTCGCCTGGAGGGGAGAACCTCCTGGATTTTCTCGAGTTGCGGCAGGTCTTCTGGAGTTACGACGGGGACCTCAGGGACCCGCTCTGGTGGCCTCAGGAAAGGCCAGTCCCCATGCGAGTTGCTAGGGGACCTCTCGGGATTCCTCTCCTGTCCATGCCGGGGCCTCAGTCCTTGTGTGGAGTCGGGGCCGGAACCTGAGGATTCCTCTCCAGTGTTGCCATGGATCTTGGGGTGCTTCTGAGTCTCCCCAGGGGAGTCAGGCCTCGTCTCGAGTGGGGGCATGCACGTGCGCTTTCCTCCCGAGCTGCAGCAGTAGTGTCACGCTTCCTGTCACGTGGATCAAGGGATCTGTGGCTTTCCCTCGAGGCTGTCCCTCGAGGCTTTCCCACGAGGCTTTCCCACAGGGCTGTGCCACGTGCCACCTTGGTGTGAGTCGATCCTCGGCGTGAAAGACGAGCCGGTGAAGGGAAAAGAGGTTCCTCTGGAATGGACTGAGACATCTGGGGGACTCTTGGAATGGTGGCACGGCCCTGGAGTTCCTCTCGCCGTTCCTGTTGAGAGGGCCTCCTCTTGAGATGCGACGGGAACGCCGGGAACTCTTTCCCGACGAAGCAGGGAAAGGATCCCTCATCTCGAGCTACGAGGCGGAAACGGGGCTCCTCTGGATGTGGGCGGGACCCTCGTGATTCCTCTCGAGTGGAGACGGCTAGGTCGGGGAACTTCTTGATTTGCACCAAGGGTGTGAAGGAGCCTTTCGAAGTGCCAGAGGTGAGGTGTGATCAGCCTCGAGACGCCTCAGCGGAAATGGGCCTCATCTCGCCTGGAGGGGAGAACCTCCTGGATTTTCTCGAGTTGCGGCAGGTCTTCTCGAGTTACGACGGGGACCTCAGGGACCCGCTCTGGTGGCCTCAGGAAAGGCCAGTCCCCATGCGAGTTGCTAGGGGACCTCTCGGGATTCCTCTCCCGTCCATGCCGGGGCCTCAGTCCTTGTGTGGAGTCGGGGCCGGAACCTGAGGATTCCTCTCCAGTGTTGCCATGGATCTTGGGGTGCTTCTGAGTCTCCCCAGGGGAGTCAGGCCTCGTCTCGAGTGGGGGCATGCACGTGCGCTTTCCTCCCGAGCTGCAGCAGTAGTGTCACGCTTCCTGTCACGTGGATCAAGGGATCTGTGGCTTTCCCTCGAGGCTGTCCCTCGAGGCTTTCCCACGAGGCTTTCCCACAGGGCTGTGCCACGTGCCACCTTGGTGTGAGTCGATCCTCGGCGTGAAAGACGAGCCGGTGAAGGGAAAAGAGGTTCCTCTGGAATGGACTGAGACATCTGGGGGACTCTTGGAATGGTGGCACGACCCTGGAGTTCCTCTCGCCATTCCTGTTGAGAGGGCCTCCTATTGAGATGCGACGGGAATGCCTGGAACTCTTTCCCGACGAAGCAGGGAAAGGATCCCTCATGTCGAGCTACGAGGCGGAAACGGGGCTCCTCTGGATGTGGGCGGGACCCTCGTGATTCCTCTCGAGTGGAGACGGGTAGGTCGGGGAACTTCTTGATTTGCACCAAGGGTGTGAAGGAGCCTTTCGAAGTGCCAGAGGTGAGGTGTGATCAGCCTCGAGACGCCTCAGCGGAAATGGGCGTCATCTCGCCTGGAGGGGAGAACCTCCTGGATTTTCTCGAGTTGCGGCAGGTCTTCTCGAGTTACGACGGGGACCTCAGGGACCCGCTCTGGTGGCCTCAGGAAAGGCCAGTCCCCATGCGAGTTGCTAGGGGACCTCTCGGGATTCCTCTCCCGTCCATGCCGGGGCCTCAGTCCTTGTGTGGAGTCGGGGCCGGAACCTGAGGATTCCTCTCCAGTGTTGCCATGGATCTTGGGGTGCTTCTGAGTCTCCCCAGGGGAGTCAGGCCTCGTCTCGAGTGGGGGCATGCACGTGCGCTTTCCTCCCGAGCTGCAGCAGTAGTGTCACGCTTCCTGTCACGTGGATCAAGGGATCTGTGGCTTTCCCTCGAGGCTGTCCCTCGAGGCTTTCCACGAGGCTTTCCCACAGGGCTGTGCCACGTGCCACCTTGGTGTGAGTCGATCCTCGGCGTGAAAGACGAGCCGGTGAAGGGAAAAGAGGTTCCTCTGGAATGGACTGAGACATCTGGGGGACTCTTGGAATGGTGGCACGACCCTGGAGTTCCTCTCGCCGTTCCTGTTGAGAGGGCCTCCTCTTGAGATGCGACGGGAATGCCGGGAACTCTTTCCCGACGAAGCAGGGAAAGGATCCCTCATCTCGAGCTACGAGGCGGAAACGGGGCTCCTCTGGATGTGGGCGGGACCCTCGTGATTCCTCTCGAGTGGAGACGGCTAGGTCGGGGAACTTCTTGATTTGCACCAAGGGTGTGAAGGAGCCTTTCGAAGTTCCAGAGGTGAGGTGTGAACAGCCTCGAGACGCCTCAGCGGAAATGGGCGTCATCTCGCCTGGAGGGGATAACCTCCTGGATTTTCTCGAGTTGCGGCAGGTCTTCTCGAGTTACGACGGGGACCTCAGGGACCCGCTCTGGTGGCCTCAGGAAAGGCCAGTCCCCATGCGAGTTGCTAGGGGACCTCTCGGGATTCCTCTCCCGTCCATGCCGGGGCCTCAGTCCTTGTGTGGAGTCGGGGCCGGAACCTGAGGATTCCTCTCCAGTGTTGCCATGGATCTTGGGGTGCTTCTGAGTCTCCCCAGGGGAGTCAGGCCTCGTCTCGAGTGGGGGCATGCACGTGCGCTTTCCTCCCGAGCTGCAGCAGTAGTGTCACGCTTCCTGTCACGTGGATCAAGGGATCTGTGGCTTTCCCTCGAGGCTGTCCCTCGAGGCTTTCCCACGAGGCTTTCCCACAGGGCTGTGCCACGTGCCACCTTGGTGTGAGTCGATCCTCAGCGTGAAAGACGAGCCGGTGAAGGGAAAAGAGGTTCCTCTGGAATGGACTGAGACATCTGGGGGACTCTTGGAATGGTGGCACGACCCTGGAGTTCCTCTCGCCGTTCCTGTTGAGAGGGCCTCCTCTTGAGATGCGACGGGAAGGCCGGGAACTCTTTCCCGACGAAGCAGGGAAAGGATCCCTCATCTCGAGCTACGAGGCGGAAACGGGGCTCCTCTGGATGTGGGCGGGACCCTCGTGATTCCTCTCGAGTGGAGACGGCTAGGTCGGGGAACTTCTTGATTTGCACCAAGGGTGTGAAGGAGCCTTTCGAAGTTCCAGAGGTGAGGTGTGATCAGCCTCGAGACGCCTCAGCGGAAATGGGCCTCATCTCGCCTGGAGGGGAGAACCTCCTGGATTTTCTCGAGTTGCGGCAGGTCTTCTCGAGTTACGACGGGGACCTCAGGGACCCGCTCTGGTGGCCTCAGGAAAGGCCAGTCCCCATGCGAGTTGCTAGGGGACCTCTCGGGATTCCTCTCCTGTCCATGCCGGGGCCTCAGTCCTTGTGTGGAGTCGGGGCCGGAACCTGAGGATTCCTCTCCAGTGTTGCCATGGATCTTGGGGTGCTTCTGAGTCTCCCCAGGGGAGTCAGGCCTCGTCTCGAGTGGGGGCATGCACGTGCGCTTTCCTCCCGAGCTGCAGCAGTAGTGTCACGCTTCCTGTCACGTGGATCAAGGGATCTGTGGCTTTCCCTCGAGGCTGTCCCTCGAGGCTTTCCCACGAGGCTTTCCCACAGGGCTGTGCCACGTGCCACCTTGGTGTGAGTCGATCCTCGGCGTGAAAGACGAGCCGGTGAAGGGAAAAGAGGTTCCTCTGGAATGGACTGAGACATCTGGGGGACTCTTGGAATGGTGGCACGGCCCTGGAGTTCCTCTCGCCGTTCCTGTTGAGAGGGCCTCCTCTTGAGATGCGACGGGAAGGCCGGGAACTCTTTCCCGACGAAGCAGGGAAAGGATCCCTCATCTCGAGCTACGAGGCGGAAACGGGGCTCCTCTGGATGTGGGCGGGACCCTCGTGATTCCTCTCGAGTGGAGACGGCTAGGTCGGGGAACTTCTTGATTTGCACCAAGGGTGTGAAGGAGCCTTTCGAAGTGCCAGAGGTGAGGTGTGATCAGCCTCGAGACGCCTCAGCGGAAATGGGCCTCATCTCGCCTGGAGGGGAGAACCTCCTGGATTTTCTCGAGTTGCGGCAGGTCTTCTCGAGTTACGACGGGGACCTCAGGGACCCGCTCTGGTGGCCTCAGGAAAGGCCAGTCCCCATGCGAGTTGCTAGGGGACCTCTCGGGATTCCTCTCCTGTCCATGCCGGGGCCTCAGTCCTTGTGTGGAGTCGGGGCCGGAACCTGAGGATTCCTCTCCAGTGTTGCCATGGATCTTGGGGTGCTTCTGAGTCTCCCCAGGGGAGTCAGGCCTCGTCTCGAGTGGGGGCATGCACGTGCGCTTTCCTCCCGAGCTGCAGCAGTAGTGTCACGCTTCCTGTCACGTGGATCAAGGGATCTGTGGCTTTCCCTCGAGGCTGTCCCTCGAGGCTTTCCCACGAGGCTTTCCCACAGGGCTGTGCCACGTGCCACCTTGGTGTGAGTCGATCCTCGGCGTGAAAGACGAGCCGGTGAAGGGAAAAGAGGTTCCTCTGGAATGGACTGAGACATCTGGGGGACTCTTGGAATGGTGGCACGACCCTGGAGTTCCTCTCGCCGTTCCTGTTGAGAGGGCCTCCTCTTGAGATGCGACGGGAACGCCGGGAACTCTTTCCCGACGAAGCAGGGAAAGGATCCCTCATCTCGAGCTACGAGGCGGAAACGGGGCTCCTCTGGATGTGGGCGGGACCCTCGTGATTCCTCTCGAGTGGAGACGGCTAGGTCGGGGAACTTCTTGATTTGCACCAAGGGTGTGAAGGAGCCTTTCGAAGTGCCAGAGGTGAGGTGTGATCAGCCTCGAGACGCCTCAGCGGAAATGGGCCTCATCTCGCCTGGAGGGGAGAACCTCCTGGATTTTCTCGAGTTGCGGCAGGTCTTCTCGAGTTACGACGGGGACCTCAGGGACCCGCTCTGGTGGCCTCAGGAAAGGCCAGTCCCCATGCGAGTTGCTAGGGGACCTCTCGGGATTCCTCTCCTGTCCATGCCGGGGCCTCAGTCCTTGTGTGGAGTCGGGGCCGGAACCTGAGGATTCCTCTCCAGTGTTGCCATGGATCTTGGGGTGCTTCTGAGTCTCCCCAGGGGAGTCAGGCCTCGTCTCGAGTGGGGGCATGCACGTGCGCTTTCCTCCCGAGCTGCAGCAGTAGTGTCACGCTTCCTGTCACGTGGATCAAGGGATCTGTGGCTTTCCCTCGAGGCTGTCCCTCGAGGCTTTCCCACGAGGCTTTCCCACAGGGCTGTGCCACGTGCCACCTTGGTGTGAGTCGATCCTCGGCGTGAAAGACGAGCCGGTGAAGGGAAAAGAGGTTCCTCTGGAATGGACTGAGACATCTGGGGGACTCTTGGAATGGTGGCACGACCCTGGAGTTCCTCTCGCCGTTCCTGTTGAGAGGGCCTCCTCTTGAGATGCGACGGGAAGGCCGGGAACTCTTTCCCGACGAAGCAGGGAAAGGATCCCTCATCTCGAGCTACGAGGCGGAAACGGGGCTCCTCTGGATGTGGGCGGGACCCTCGTGATTCCTCTCGAGTGGAGACGGCTAGGTCGGGGAACTTCTTGATTTGCACCAAGGGTGTGAAGGAGCCTTTCGAAGTGCCAGAGGTGAGGTGTGATCAGCCTCGAGACGCCTCAGCGGAAATGGGCCTCATCTCGCCTGGAGGGGAGAACCTCCTGGATTTTCTCGAGTTGCGGCAGGTCTTCTCGAGTTACGACGGGGACCTCAGGGACCCGCTCTGGTGGCCTCAGGAAAGGCCAGTCCCCATGCGAGTTGCTAGGGGACCTCTCGGGATTCCTCTCCCGTCCATGCCGGGGCCTCAGTCCTTGTGTGGAGTCGGGGCCGGAACCTGAGGATTCCTCTCCAGTGTTGCCATGGATCTTGGGGTGCTTCTGAGTCTCCCCAGGGGAGTCAGGCCTCGTCTCGAGTGGGGGCATGCACGTGCGCTTTCCTCCCGAGCTGCAGCAGTAGTGTCACGCTTCCTGTCACGTGGATCAAGGGATCTGTGGCTTTCCCTCGAGGCTGTCCCTCGAGGCTTTCCCACGAGGCTTTCCCACAGGGCTGTGCCACGTGCCACCTTGGTGTGAGTCGATCCTCGGCGTGAAAGACGAGCCGGTGAAGGGAAAAGAGGTTCCTCTGGAATGGACTGAGACATCTGGGGGACTCTTGGAATGGTGGCACGACCCTGGAGTTCCTCTCGCCGTTCCTGTTGAGAGGGCCTCCTCTTGAGATGCGACGGGAAGGCCGGGAACTCTTTCCCGACGAAGCAGGGAAAGGATCCCTCATCTCGAGCTACGAGGCGGAAACGGGGCTCCTCTGGATGTGGGCGGGACCCTCGTGATTCCTCTCGAGTGGAGACGGCTAGGTCGGGGAACTTCTTGATTTGCACCAAGGGTGTGAAGGAGCCTTTCGAAGTGCCAGAGGTGAGGTGTGATCAGCCTCGAGACGCCTCAGCGGAAATGGGCCTCATCTCGCCTGGAGGGGAGAACCTCCTGGATTTTCTCGAGTTGCGGCAGGTCTTCTCGAGTTACGACGGGGACCTCAGGGACCCGCTCTGGTGGCCTCAGGAAAGGCCAGTCCCCATGCGAGTTGCTAGGGGACCTCTCGGGATTCCTCTCCCGTCCATGCCGGGGCCTCAGTCCTTGTGTGGAGTCGGGGCCGGAACCTGAGGATTCCTCTCCAGTGTTGCCATGGATCTTGGGGTGCTTCTGAGTCTCCCCAGGGGAGTCAGGCCTCGTCTCGAGTGGGGGCATGCACGTGCGCTTTCCTCCCGAGCTGCAGCAGTAGTGTCACGCTTCCTGTCACGTGGATCAAGGGATCTGTGGCTTTCCCTCGAGGCTGTCCCTCGAGGCTTTCCCACGAGGCTTTCCCACAGGGCTGTGCCACGTGCCACCTTGGTGTGAGTCGATCCTCGGCGTGAAAGACGAGCCGGTGAAGGGAAAAGAGGTTCCTCTGGAATGGACTGAGACATCTGGGGGACTCTTGGAATGGTGGCACGGCCCTGGAGTTCCTCTCGCCGTTCCTGTTGAGAGGGCCTCCTCTTGAGATGCGACGGGAACGCCGGGAACTCTTTCCCGACGAAGCAGGGAAAGGATCCCTCATCTCGAGCTACGAGGCGGAAACGGGGCTCCTCTGGATGTGGGCGGGACCCTCGTGATTCCTCTCGAGTGGAGACGGCTAGGTCGGGGAACTTCTTGATTTGCACCAAGGGTGTGAAGGAGCCTTTCGAAGTGCCAGAGGTGAGGTGTGATCAGCCTCGAGACGCCTCAGCGGAAATGGGCCTCATCTCGCCTGGAGGGGAGAACCTCCTGGATTTTCTCGAGTTGCGGCAGGTCTTCTCGAGTTACGACGGGGACCTCAGGGACCCGCTCTGGTGGCCTCAGGAAAGGCCAGTCCCCATGCGAGTTGCTAGGGGACCTCTCGGGATTCCTCTCCCGTCCATGCCGGGGCCTCAGTCCTTGTGTGGAGTCGGGGCCGGAACCTGAGGATTCCTCTCCAGTGTTGCCATGGATCTTGGGGTGCTTCTGAGTCTCCCCAGGGGAGTCAGGCCTCGTCTCGAGTGGGGGCATGCAAGTGCGCTTTCCTCCCGAGCTGCAGCAGTAGTGTCACGCTTCCTGTCACGTGGATCAAGGGATCTGTGGCTTTCCCTCGAGGCTGTCCCTCGAGGCTTTCCCACGAGGCTTTCCCACAGGGCTGTGCCACGTGCCACCTTGGTGTGAGTCGATCCTCGGCGTGAAAGACGAGCCGGTGAAGGGAAAAGAGGTTCCTCTGGAATGGACTGAGACATCTGGGGGACTCTTGGAATGGTGGCACGACCCTGGAGTTCCTCTCGCCGTTCCTGTTGAGAGGGCCTCCTCTTGAGATGCGACGGGAATGCCGGGAACTCTTTCCCGACGAAGCAGGGAAAGGATCCCTCATCTCGAGCTACGAGGCGGAAACGGGGCTCCTCTGGATGTGGGCGGGACCCTCGTGATTCCTCTCGAGTGGAGACGGCTAGGTCGGGGAACTTCTTGATTTGCACCAAGGGTGTGAAGGAGCCTTTCGAAGTTCCAGAGGTGAGGTGTGAACAGCCTCGAGACGCCTCAGCGGAAATGGGCGTCATCTCGCCTGGAGGGGATAACCTCCTGGATTTTCTCGAGTTGCGGCAGGTCTTCTCGAGTTACGACGGGGACCTCAGGGACCCGCTCTGGTGGCCTCAGGAAAGGCCAGTCCCCATGCGAGTTGCTAGGGGACCTCTCGGGATTCCTCTCCCGTCCATGCCGGGGCCTCAGTCCTTGTGTGGAGTCGGGGCCGGAACCTGAGGATTCCTCTCCAGTGTTGCCATGGATCTTGGGGTGCTTCTGAGTCTCCCCAGGGGAGTCAGGCCTCGTCTCGAGTGGGGGCATGCACGTGCGCTTTCCTCCCGAGCTGCAGCAGTAGTGTCACGCTTCCTGTCACGTGGATCAAGGGATCTGTGGCTTTCCCTCGAGGCTGTCCCTCGAGGCTTTCCCACGAGGCTTTCCCACAGGGCTGTGCCACGTGCCACCTTGGTGTGAGTCGATCCTCGGCGTGAAAGACGAGCCGGTGAAGGGAAAAGAGGTTCCTCTGGAATGGACTGAGACATCTGAGGGACTCTTGGAATGGTGGCACGACCCTGGAGTTCCTCTCGCCGTTCCTGTTGAGAGGGCCTCCTCTTGAGATGCGACGGGAAGGCCGGGAACTCTTTCCCGACGAAGCAGGGAAAGGATCCCTCATCTCGAGCTACGAGGCGGAAACGGGGCTCCTCTGGATGTGGGCGGGACCCTCGTGATTCCTCTCGAGTGGAGACGGCTAGGTCGGGGAACTTCTTGATTTGCACCAAGGGTGTGAAGGAGCCTTTCGAAGTTCCAGAGGTGAGGTGTGATCAGCCTCGAGACGCCTCAGCGGAAATGGGCCTCATCTCGCCTGGAGGGGAGAACCTCCTGGATTTTCTCGAGTTGCGGCAGGTCTTCTCGAGTTACGACGGGGACCTCAGGGACCCGCTCTGGTGGCCTCAGGAAAGGCCAGTCCCCATGCGAGTTGCTAGGGGACCTCTCGGGATTCCTCTCCCGTCCATGCCGGGGCCTCAGTCCTTGTGTGGAGTCGGGGCCGGAACTTGAGGATTCCTCTCCAGTGTTGCCATGGATCTTGGGGTGCTTCTGAGTCTCCCCAGGGGAGTCAGGCCTCGTCTCGAGTGGGGGCATGCACGTGCGCTTTCCTCCCGAGCTGCAGCAGTAGTGTCACGCTTCCTGTCACGTGGATCAAGGGATCTGTGGCTTTCCCTCGAGGCTGTCCCTCGAGGCTTTCCCACGAGGCTTTCCCACAGGGCTGTGCCACGTGACACCTTGGTGTGAGTCGATCCTCGGCGTGAAAGACGAGCCGGTGAAGGGAAAAGAGGTTCCTCTGGAATGGACTGAGACATCTGGGGGACTCTTGGAATGGTGGCACGACCCTGGAGTTCCTCTCGCCGTTCCTGTTGAGAGGGCCTCCTCTTGAGATGCGACGGGAAGGCCGGGAACTCTTTCCCGACGAAGCAGGGAAAGGATCCCTCATCTCGAGCTACGAGGCGGAAACGGGGCTCCTCTGGATGTGGGCGGGACCCTCGTGATTCCTCTCGAGTGGAGACGGCTAGGTCGGGGAACTTCTTGATTTGCACCAAGGGTGTGAAGGAGCCTTTCGAAGTGCCAGAGGTGAGGTGTGATCAGCCTCGAGACGCCTCAGCGGAAATGGGCCTCATCTCGCCTGGAGGGGAGAACCTCCTGGATTTTCTCGAGTTGCGGCAGGTCTTCTCGAGTTACGACGGGGACCTCAGGGACCCGCTCTGGTGGCCTCAGGAAAGGCCAGTCCCCATGCGAGTTGCTAGGGGACCTCTCGGGATTCCTCTCCCGTCCATGCCGGGGCCTCAGTCCTTGTGTGGAGTCGGGGCCGGAACCTGAGGATTCCTCTCCAGTGTTGCCATGGATCTTGGGGTGCTTCTGAGTCTCCCCAGGGGAGTCAGGCCTCGTCTCGAGTGGGGGCATGCACGTGCGCTTTCCTCCCGAGCTGCAGCAGTAGTGTCACGCTTCCTGTCACGTGGATCAAGGGATCTGTGGCTTTCCCTCGAGGCTGTCCCTCGAGGCTTTCCCACGAGGCTTTCCCACAGGGCTGTGCCACGTGCCACCTTGGTGTGAGTCGATCCTCGGCGTGAAAGACGAGCCGGTGAAGGGAAAAGAGGTTCCTCTGGAATGGACTGAGACATCTGGGGGACTCTTGGAATGGTGGCACGACCCTGGAGTTCCTCTCGCCGTTCCTGTTGAGAGGGCCTCCTCTTGAGATGCGACGGGAATGCCGGGAACTCTTTCCCGACGAAGCAGGGAAAGGATCCCTCATCTCGAGCTACGAGGCGGAAACGGGGCTCCTCTGGATGTGGGCGGGACCCTCGTGATTCCTCTCGAGTGGAGACGGCTAGGTCGGGGAACTTCTTGATTTGCACCAAGGGTGTGAAGGAGCCTTTCGAAGTTCCAGAGGTGAGGTGTGAACAGCCTCGAGACGCCTCAGCGGAAATGGGCGTCACCTCGCCTGGAGGGGATAACCTCCTGGATTTTCTCGAGTTGCCTCAGGTCTTCTCGAGTTACGACGGGGACCTCAGGGACCCGCTCTGGTGGCCTCAGGAAAGGCCAGTCCCCATGCGAGTTGCTAGGGGACCTCTCGGGATTCCTCTCCCGTCCATGCCGGGGCCTCAGTCCTTGTGTGGAGTCGGGGCCGGAACCTGAGGATTCCTCTCCAGTGTTGCCATGGATCTTGGGGTGCTTCTGAGTCTCCCCAGGGGAGTCAGGCCTCGTCTCGAGTGGGGGCATGCACGTGCGCTTTCCTCCCGAGCTGCAGCAGTAGTGTCACGCTTCCTGTCACGTGGATCAAGGGATCTGTGGCTTTCCCTCGAGGCTGTCCCTCGAGGCTTTCCCACGAGGCTTTCCCACAGGGCTGTGCCACGTGCCACCTTGGTGTGAGTCGATCCTCGGCGTGAAAGACGAGCCGGTGAAGGGAAAAGAGGTTCCTCTGGAATGGACTGAGACATCTGGGGGACTCTTGGAATGGTGGCACGACCCTGGAGTTCCTCTCGCCGTTCCTGTTGAGAGGGCCTCCTCTTGAGATGCGACGGGAACGCCGGGAACTCTTTCCCGACGAAGCAGGGAAAGGATCCCTCATCTCGAGCTACGAGGCGGAAACGGGGCTCCTCTGGATGTGGGCGGGACCCTCGTGATTCCTCTCGAGTGGAGACGGCTAGGTCGGGGAACTTCTTGATTTGCACCAAGGGTGTGAAGGAGCCTTTCGAAGTTCCAGAGGTGAGGTGTGATCAGCCTCGAGACGCCTCAGCGGAAATGGGCCTCATCTCGCCTGGAGGGGAGAACCTCCTGGATTTTCTCGAGTTGCGGCAGGTCTTCTCGAGTTACGACGGGGACCTCAGGGACCCGCTCTGGTGGCCTCAGGAAAGGCCAGTCCCCATGCGAGTTGCTAGGGGACCTCTCGGGATTCCTCTCCCGTCCATGCCGGGGCCTCAGTCCTTGTGTGGAGTCGGGGCCGGAACCTGAGGATTCCTCTCCAGTGTTGCCATGGATCTTGGGGTGCTTCTGAGTCTCCCCAGGGGAGTCAGGCCTCGTCTCGAGTGGGGGCATGCACGTGCGCTTTCCTCCCGAGCTGCAGCAGTAGTGTCACGCTTCCTGTCACGTGGATCAAGGGATCTGTGGCTTTCCCTCGAGGCTGTCCCTCGAGGCTTTCCCACGAGGCTTTCCCACAGGGCTGTGCCACGTGCCACCTTGGTGTGAGTCGATCCTCAGCGTGAAAGACGAGCCGGTGAAGGGAAAAGAGGTTCCTCTGGAATGGACTGAGACATCTGGGGGACTCTTGGAATGGTGGCACGACCCTGGAGTTCCTCTCGCCGTTCCTGTTGAGAGGGCCTCCTCTTGAGATGCGACGGGAAGGCCGGGAACTCTTTCCCGACGAAGCAGGGAAAGGATCCCTCATCTCGAGCTACGAGGCGGAAACGGGGCTCCTCTGGATGTGGGCGGGACCCTCGTGATTCCTCTCGAGTGGAGACGGCTAGGTCGGGGAACTTCTTGATTTGCACCAAGGGTGTGAAGGAGCCTTTCGAAGTTCCAGAGGTGAGGTGTGATCAGCCTCGAGACGCCTCAGCGGAAATGGGCCTCATCTCGCCTGGAGGGGAGAACCTCCTGGATTTTCTCGAGTTGCGGCAGGTCTTCTCGAGTTACGACGGGGACCTCAGGGACCCGCTCTGGTGGCCTCAGGAAAGGCCAGTCCCCATGCGAGTTGCTAGGGGACCTCTCGGGATTCCTCTCCTGTCCATGCCGGGGCCTCAGTCCTTGTGTGGAGTCGGGGCCGGAACCTGAGGATTCCTCTCCAGTGTTGCCATGGATCTTGGGGTGCTTCTGAGTCTCCCCAGGGGAGTCAGGCCTCGTCTCGAGTGGGGGCATGCACGTGCGCTTTCCTCCCGAGCTGCAGCAGTAGTGTCACGCTTCCTGTCACGTGGATCAAGGGATCTGTGGCTTTCCCTCGAGGCTGTCCCTCGAGGCTTTCCCACGAGGCTTTCCCACAGGGCTGTGCCACGTGCCACCTTGGTGTGAGTCGATCCTCGGCGTGAAAGACGAGCCGGTGAAGGGAAAAGAGGTTCCTCTGGAATGGACTGAGACATCTGGGGGACTCTTGGAATGGTGGCACGGCCCTGGAGTTCCTCTCGCCGTTCCTGTTGAGAGGGCCTCCTCTTGAGATGCGACGGGAACGCCGGGAACTCTTTCCCGACGAAGCAGGGAAAGGATCCCTCATCTCGAGCTACGAGGCGGAAACGGGGCTCCTCTGGATGTGGGCGGGACCCTCGTGATTCCTCTCGAGTGGAGACGGCTAGGTCGGGGAACTTCTTGATTTGCACCAAGGGTGTGAAGGAGCCTTTCGAAGTGCCAGAGGTGAGGTGTGATCAGCCTCGAGACGCCTCAGCGGAAATGGGCCTCATCTCGCCTGGAGGGGAGAACCTCCTGGATTTTCTCGAGTTGCGGCAGGTCTTCTCGAGTTACGACGGGGACCTCAGGGACCCGCTCTGGTGGCCTCAGGAAAGGCCAGTCCCCATGCGAGTTGCTAGGGGACCTCTCGGGATTCCTCTCCCGTCCATGCCGGGGCCTCAGTCCTTGTGTGGAGTCGGGGCCGGAACCTGAGGATTCCTCTCCAGTGTTGCCATGGATCTTGGGGTGCTTCTGAGTCTCCCCAGGGGAGTCAGGCCTCGTCTCGAGTGGGGGCATGCACGTGCGCTTTCCTCCCGAGCTGCAGCAGTAGTGTCACGCTTCCTGTCACGTGGATCAAGGGATCTGTGGCTTTCCCTCGAGGCTGTCCCTCGAGGCTTTCCCACGAGGCTTTCCCACAGGGCTGTGCCACGTGCCACCTTGGTGTGAGTCGATCCTCGGCGTGAAAGACGAGCCGGTGAAGGGAAAAGAGGTTCCTCTGGAATGGACTGAGACATCTGGGGGACTCTTGGAATGGTGGCACGACCCTGGAGTTCCTCTCGCCGTTCCTGTTGAGAGGGCCTCCTCTTGAGATGCGACGGGAAGGCCGGGAACTCTTTCCCGACGAAGCAGGGAAAGGATCCCTCATCTCGAGCTACGAGGCGGAAACGGGGCTCCTCTGGATGTGGGCGGGACCCTCGTGATTCCTCTCGAGTGGAGACGGCTAGGTCGGGGAACTTCTTGATTTGCACCAAGGGTGTGAAGGAGCCTTTCGAAGTGCCAGAGGTGAGGTGTGATCAGCCTCGAGACGCCTCAGCGGAAATGGGCCTCATCTCGCCTGGAGGGGAGAACCTCCTGGATTTTCTCGAGTTGCGGCAGGTCTTCTCGAGTTACGACGGGGACCTCAGGGACCCGCTCTGGTGGCCTCAGGAAAGGCCAGTCCCCATGCGAGTTGCTAGGGGACCTCTCGGGATTCCTCTCCTGTCCATGCCGGGGCCTCAGTCCTTGTGTGGAGTCGGGGCCGGAACCTGAGGATTCCTCTCCAGTGTTGCCATGGATCTTGGGGTGCTTCTGAGTCTCCCCAGGGGAGTCAGGCCTCGTCTCGAGTGGGGGCATGCACGTGCGCTTTCCTCCCGAGCTGCAGCAGTAGTGTCACGCTTCCTGTCACGTGGATCAAGGGATCTGTGGCTTTCCCTCGAGGCTGTCCCTCGAGGCTTTCCCACGAGGCTTTCCCACAGGGCTGTGCCACGTGCCACCTTGGTGTGAGTCGATCCTCGGCGTGAAAGACGAGCCGGTGAAGGGAAAAGAGGTTCCTCTGGAATGGACTGAGACATCTGGGGGACTCTTGGAATGGTGGCACGACCCTGGAGTTCCTCTCGCCGTTCCTGTTGAGAGGGCCTCCTCTTGAGATGCGACGGGAAGGCCGGGAACTCTTTCCCGACGAAGCAGGGAAAGGATCCCTCATCTCGAGCTACGAGGCGGAAACGGGGCTCCTCTGGATGTGGGCGGGACCCTCGTGATTCCTCTCGAGTGGAGACGGCTAGGTCGGGGAACTTCTTGATTTGCACCAAGGGTGTGAAGGAGCCTTTCGAAGTGCCAGAGGTGAGGTGTGATCAGCCTCGAGACGCCTCAGCGGAAATGGGCCTCATCTCGCCTGGAGGGGAGAACCTCCTGGATTTTCTCGAGTTGCGGCAGGTCTTCTCGAGTTACGACGGGGACCTCAGGGACCCGCTCTGGTGGCCTCAGGAAAGGCCAGTCCCCATGCGAGTTGCTAGGGGACCTCTCGGGATTCCTCTCCTGTCCATGCCGGGGCCTCAGTCCTTGTGTGGAGTCGGGGCCGGAACCTGAGGATTCCTCTCCAGTGTTGCCATGGATCTTGGGGTGCTTCTGAGTCTCCCCAGGGGAGTCAGGCCTCGTCTCGAGTGGGGGCATGCACGTGCGCTTTCCTCCCGAGCTGCAGCAGTAGTGTCACGCTTCCTGTCACGTGGATCAAGGGATCTGTGGCTTTCCCTCGAGGCTGTCCCTCGAGGCTTTCCCACGAGGCTTTCCCACAGGGCTGTGCCACGTGCCACCTTGGTGTGAGTCGATCCTCGGCGTGAAAGACGAGCCGGTGAAGGGAAAAGAGGTTCCTCTGGAATGGACTGAGACATCTGGGGGACTCTTGGAATGGTGGCACGGCCCTGGAGTTCCTCTCGCCGTTCCTGTTGAGAGGGCCTCCTCTTGAGATGCGACGGGAACGCCGGGAACTCTTTCCCGACGAAGCAGGGAAAGGATCCCTCATCTCGAGCTACGAGGCGGAAACGGGGCTCCTCTGGATGTGGGCGGGACCCTCGTGATTCCTCTCGAGTGGAGACGGCTAGGTCGGGGAACTTCTTGATTTGCACCAAGGGTGTGAAGGAGCCTTTCGAAGTGCCAGAGGTGAGGTGTGATCAGCCTCGAGACGCCTCAGCGGAAATGGGCCTCATCTCGCCTGGAGGGGAGAACCTCCTGGATTTTCTCGAGTTGCGGCAGGTCTTCTCGAGTTACGACGGGGACCTCAGGGACCCGCTCTGGTGGCCTCAGGAAAGGCCAGTCCCCATGCGAGTTGCTAGGGGACCTCTCGGGATTCCTCTCCCGTCCATGCCGGGGCCTCAGTCCTTGTGTGGAGTCGGGGCCGGAACCTGAGGATTCCTCTCCAGTGTTGCCATGGATCTTGGGGTGCTTCTGAGTCTCCCCAGGGGAGTCAGGCCTCGTCTCGAGTGGGGGCATGCACGTGCGCTTTCCTCCCGAGCTGCAGCAGTAGTGTCACGCTTCCTGTCACGTGGATCAAGGGATCTGTGGCTTTCCCTCGAGGCTGTCCCTCGAGGCTTTCCCACGAGGCTTTCCCACAGGGCTGTGCCACGTGCCACCTTGGTGTGAGTCGATCCTCGGCGTGAAAGACGAGCCGGTGAAGGGAAAAGAGGTTCCTCTGGAATGGACTGAGACATCTGGGGGACTCTTGGAATGGTGGCACGACCCTGGAGTTCCTCTCGCCGTTCCTGTGAGAGGGCCTCCTCTTGAGATGCGACGGGAATGCCGGGAACTCTTTCCCGACGAAGCAGGGAAAGGATCCCTCATCTCGAGCTACGAGGCGGAAACGGGGCTCCTCTGGATGTGGGCGGGACCCTCGTGATTCCTCTCGAGTGGAGACGGCTAGGTCGGGAACTTCTTGATTTGCACCAAGGGTGTGAAGGAGCCTTTCGAAGTTCCAGAGGTGAGGTGTGAACAGCCTCGAGACGCCTCAGCGGAAATGGGCGTCATCTCGCCTGGAGGGGATAACCTCCTGGATTTTCTCGAGTTGCGGCAGGTCTTCTCGAGTACGACGGGGACCTCAGGGACCCGCTCTGGTGGCCTCAGGAAAGGCCAGTCCCCATGCGAGTTGCTAGGGGACCTCTCGGGATTCCTCTCCCGTCCATGCCGGGGCCTCAGTCCTTGTGTGGAGTCGGGGCCGGAACCTGAGGATTCCTCTCCAGTGTTGCCATGGATCTTGGGGTGCTTCTGAGTCTCCCCAGGGGAGTCAGGCCTCGTCTCGAGTGGGGGCATGCACGTGCGCTTTCCTCCCGAGCTGCAGCAGTAGTGTCACGCTTCCTGTCACGTGGATCAAGGGATCTGTGGCTTTCCCTCGAGGCTGTCCCTCGAGGCTTTCCCACGAGGCTTTCCCACAGGGCTGTGCCACGTGCCACCTTGGTGTGAGTCGATCCTCGGCGTGAAAGACGAGCCGGTGAAGGGAAAAGAGGTTCCTCTGGAATGGACTGAGACATCTGGGGGACTCTTGGAATGGTGGCACGACCCTGGAGTTCCTCTCGCCGTTCCTGTTGAGAGGGCCTCCTCTTGAGATGCGACGGGAAGGCCGGGAACTCTTTCCCGACGAAGCAGGGAAAGGATCCCTCATCTCGAGCTACGAGGCGGAAACGGGGCTCCTCTGGATGTGGGCGGGGACCCTCGTGATTCCTCTCGAGTGGAGACGGCTAGGTCGGGGAACTTCTTGATTTGCACCAAGGGTGTGAAGGAGCCTTTCGAAGTTCCAGAGGTGAGGTGTGATCAGCCTCGAGACGCCTCAGCGGAATGGGCCTCATCTCGCCTGGAGGGGAGAACCTCCTGATTTTCTCGAGTTGCGGCAGGTCTTCTCGAGTTACGACGGGGACCTCAGGGACCCGCTCTGGTGGCCTCAGGAAAGGCCAGTCCCCATGCGAGTTGCTAGGGGACCTCTCGGGATTCCTCTCCCGTCCATGCCGGGGCCTCAGTCCTTGTGTGGAGTCGGGGCCGGAACTTGAGGATTCCTCTCCAGTGTTGCCATGGATCTTGGGGTGCTTCTGAGTCTCCCCAGGGGAGTCAGGCCTCGTCTCGAGTGGGGGCATGCACGTGCGCTTTCCCTCCCGAGCTGCAGCAGTAGTGTCACGCTTCCTGTCACGTGGATCAAGGGATCTGTGGCTTTCCCTCGAGGCTGTCCCTCGAGGCTTTCCCACGAGGCTTTCCCACAGGGCTGTGCCACGTGCCACCTTGGTGTGAGTCGATCCTCGGCGTGAAAGACGAGCCGGTGAAGGGAAAAGAGGTTCCTCTGGAATGGACTGAGACATCTGGGGGACTCTTGGAATGGTGGCACGACCCTGGAGTTCCTCTCGCCGCCGTTCCTGTTGAGAGGGCCTCCTCTTGAGATGCGACGGGAAGGCCGGGAACTCTTTCCCGACGAAGCAGGGAAAGGATCCCTCATCTCGAGCTACGAGGCGGAAACGGGGCTCCTCTGGATGTGGGCGGGACCCTCGTGATTCCTCTCGAGTGGAGACGGCTAGGTCGGGGAACTTCTTGATTTGCACCAAGGGTGTGAAGGAGCCTTTCGAAGTGCCAGAGGTGAGGTGTGATCAGCCTCGAGACGCCTCAGCGGAAATGGGCCTCATCTCGCCTGGAGGGGAGAACCTCCTGGATTTTCTCGAGTTGCGGCAGGTCTTCTCGAGTTACGACGGGGACCTCAGGGACCCGCTCTGGTGGCCTCAGGAAAGGCCAGTCCCCATGCGAGTTGCTAGGGGACCTCTCGGGATTCCTCTCCCGTCCATGCCGGGGCCTCAGTCCTTGTGTGGAGTCGGGGCCGGAACCTGAGGATTCCTCTCCAGTGTTGCCATGGATCTTGGGGTGCTTCTGAGTCTCCCCAGGGGAGTCAGGCCTCGTCTCGAGTGGGGGCATGCACGTGCGCTTTCCTCCCGAGCTGCAGCAGTAGTGTCACGCTTCCTGTCACGTGGATCAAGGGATCTGTGGCTTTCCCTCGAGGCTGTCCCTCGAGGCTTTCCCACGAGGCTTTCCCACAGGGCTGTGCCACGTGCCACCTTGGTGTGAGTCGATCCTCGGCGTGAAAGACGAGCCGGTGAAGGGAAAAGAGGTTCCTCTGGAATGGACTGAGACATCTGGGGGACTCTTGGAATGGTGGCACGACCCTGGAGTTCCTCTCGCCGTTCCTGTTGAGAGGGCCTCCTCTTGAGATGCGACGGGAATGCCGGGAACTCTTTCCCGACGAAGCAGGGAAAGGATCCCTCATCTCGAGCTACGAGGCGGAAACGGGGCTCCTCTGGATGTGGGCGGGACCCTCGTGATTCCTCTCGAGTGGAGACGGCTAGGTCGGGGAACTTCTTGATTTGCACCAAGGGTGTGAAGGAGCCTTTCGAAGTTCCAGAGGTGAGGTGTGAACAGCCTCGAGACGCCTCAGCGGAAATGGGCGTCATCTCGCCTGGAGGGGATAACCTCCTGGATTTTCTCGAGTTGCGGCAGGTCTTCTCGAGTTACGACGGGGACCTCAGGGACCCGCTCTGGTGGCCTCAGGAAAGGCCAGTCCCCATGCGAGTTGCTAGGGGACCTCTCGGGATTCCTCTCCCGTCCATGCCGGGGCCTCAGTCCTTGTGTGGAGTCGGGGCCGGAACCTGAGGATTCCTCTCCAGTGTTGCCATGGATCTTGGGGTGCTTCTGAGTCTCCCCAGGGGAGTCAGGCCTCGTCTCGAGTGGGGGCATGCACGTGCGCTTTCCTCCCGAGCTGCAGCAGTAGTGTCACGCTTCCTGTCACGTGGATCAAGGGATCTGTGGCTTTCCCTCGAGGCTGTCCCTCGAGGCTTCCCCACGAGGCTTTCCCACAGGGCTGTGCCACGTGCCACCTTGGTGTGAGTCGATCCTCAGCGTGAAAGACGAGCCGGTGAAGGGAAAAGAGGTTCCTCTGGAATGGACTGAGACATCTGGGGGACTCTTGGAATGGTGGCACGACCCTGGAGTTCCTCTCGCCGTTCCTGTTGAGAGGGCCTCCTCTTGAGATGCGACGGGAACGCCGGGAACTCTTTCCCGACGAAGCAGGGAAAGGATCCCTCATCTCGAGCTACGAGGCGGAAACGGGGCTCCTCTGGATGTGGGCGGGACCCTCGTGATTCCTCTCGAGTGGAGACGGCTAGGTCGGGGAACTTCTTGATTTGCACCAAGGGTGTGAAGGAGCCTTTCGAAGTGCCAGAGGTGAGGTGTGATCAGCCTCGAGACGCCTCAGCGGAAATGGGCCTCATCTCGCCTGGAGGGGAGAACCTCCTGGATTTTCTCGAGTTGCGGCAGGTCTTCTCGAGTTACGACGGGGACCTCAGGGACCCGCTCTGGTGGCCTCAGGAAAGGCCAGTCCCCATGCGAGTTGCTAGGGGACCTCTCGGGATTCCTCTCCCGTCCATGCCGGGGCCTCAGTCCTTGTGTGGAGTCGGGGCCGGAACCTGAGGATTCCTCTCCAGTGTTGCCATGGATCTTGGGGTGCTTCTGAGTCTCCCCAGGGGAGTCAGGCCTCGTCTCGAGTGGGGGCATGCACGTGCGCTTTCCTCCCGAGCTGCAGCAGTAGTGTCACGCTTCCTGTCACGTGGATCAAGGGATCTGTGGCTTTCCCTCGAGGCTGTCCCTCGAGGCTTTCCCACGAGGCTTTCCCACAGGGCTGTGCCACGTGCCACCTTGGTGTGAGTCGATCCTCGGCGTGAAAGACGAGCCGGTGAAGGGAAAAGAGGTTCCTCTGGAATGGACTGAGACATCTGGGGGACTCTTGGAATGGTGGCACGACCCTGGAGTTCCTCTCGCCATTCCTGTTGAGAGGGCCTCCTATTGAGATGCGACGGGAAGGCCGGGAACTCTTTCCCGACGAAGCAGGGAAAGGATCCCTCATGTCGAGCTACGAGGCGGAAACGGGGCTCCTCTGGATGTGGGCGGGACCCTCGTGATTCCTCTCGAGTGGAGACGGGTAGGTCGGGGAACTTCTTGATTTGCACCAAGGGTGTGAAGGAGCCTTTCGAAGTGCCAGAGGTGAGGTGTGATCAGCCTCGAGACGCCTCAGCGGAAATGGGCCTCATCTCGCCTGGAGGGGAGAACCTCCTGGATTTTCTCGAGTTGCGGCAGGTCTTCTCGAGTTACGACGGGGACCTCAGGGACCCGCTCTGGTGGCCTCAGGAAAGGCCAGTCCCCATGCGAGTTGCTAGGGGACCTCTCGGGATTCCTCTCCCGTCCATGCCGGGGCCTCAGTCCTTGTGTGGAGTCGGGGCCGGAACCTGAGGATTCCTCTCCAGTGTTGCCATGGATCTTGGGGTGCTTCTGAGTCTCCCCAGGGGAGTCAGGCCTCGTCTCGAGTGGGGGCATGCACGTGCGCTTTCCTCCCGAGCTGCAGCAGTAGTGTCCCGCTTCCTGTCACGTGGATCAAGGGATCTGTGGCTTTCCCTCGAGGCTGTCCCTCGAGGCTTTCCCACGAGGCTTTCCCACAGGGCTGTGCCACGTGCCACCTTGGTGTGAGTCGATCCTCGGCGTGAAAGACGAGCCGGTGAAGGGAAAAGAGGTTCCTCTGGAATGGACTGAGATATCTGGGGGACTCTTGGAATGGTGGCACGACCCTGGAGTTCCTCTCGCCGTTCCTGTTGAGAGGGCCTCCTCTTGAGATGCGACGGGAAGGCCGGGAACTCTTTCCCGACGAAGCAGGGAAAGGATCCCTCATCTCGAGCTACGAGGCGGAAACGGGGCTCCTCTGGATGTGGGCGGGACCCTCGTGATTCCTCTCGAGTGGAGACGGCTAGGTCGGGGAACATCTTGATTTGCACCAAGGGTGTGAAGGACCCTTTCGAAGTTCCAGAGGTGAGGTGTGATCAGCCTCGAGACGCCTCAGCGGAAATGGGCCTCATCTCGCCTGGAGGGGAGAACCTCCTGGATTTTCTCGAGTTGCGGCAGGTCTTCTCGAGTTACGACGGGGACCTCAGGGACCCGCTCTGGTGGCCTCAGGAAAGGCTAGTCCCCATGCGAGTTGCTAGGGGACCTCTCGGGATTCCTCTCCCGTCCATGCCGGGGCCTCAGTCCTTGTGTGGAGTCGGGGCCGGAACCTGAGGATTCCTCTCCAGTGTTGCCATGGATCTTGGGGTGCTTCTGAGTCTCCCCAGGGGAGTCAGGCCTCGTCTCGAGTGGGGGCATGCACGTGCGCTTTCCTCCCGAGCTGCAGCAGTAGTGTCACGCTTCCTGTCACGTGGATCAAGGGATCTGTGGCTTTCCCTCGAGGCTGTCCCTCGAGGCTTTCCCACGAGGCTTTCCCACAGGGCTGTGCCACGTGCCACCTTGGTGTGAGTCGATCCTCGGCGTGAAAGACGAGCCGGTGAAGGGAAAAGAGGTTCCTCTGGAATGGACTGAGACATCTGGGGGACTCTTGGAATGGTGGCACGACCCTGGAGTTCCTCTCGCCATTCCTGTTGAGAGGGCCTCCTATTGAGATGAGACGGGAAGGCCGGGAACTCTTTCCCGACGAAGCAGGGAAAGGATCCCTCATGTCGAGCTACGAGGCGGAAACGGGGCTCCTCTGGATGTGGGCGGGACCCTCGTGATTCCTCTCGAGTGGAGACGGGTAGGTCGGGGAACTTCTTGATTTGCACCAAGGGTGTGAAGGAGCCTTTCGAAGTGCCAGAGGTGAGGTGTGATCAGCCTCGAGACGCCTCAGCGGAAATGGGCCTCATCTCGCCTGGAGGGGAGAACCTCCTGGATTTTCTCGAGTTGCGGCAGGTCTTCTCGAGTTACGACGGGGACCTCAGGGACCCGCTCTGGTGGCCTCAGGAAAGGCCAGTCCCCATGCGAGTTGCTAGGGGACCTCTCGGGATTCCTCTCCCGTCCATGCCGGGGCCTCAGTCCTTGTGTGGAGTCGGGGCCGGAACCTGAGGATTCCTCTCCAGTGTTGCCATGGATCTTGGGGTGCTTCTGAGTCTCCCCAGGGGAGTCAGGCCTCGTCTCGAGTGGGGGCATGCACGTGCGCTTTCCTCCCGAGCTGCAGCAGTAGTGTCCCGCTTCCTGTCACGTGGATCAAGGGATCTGTGGCTTTCCCTCGAGGCTGTCCCTCGAGGCTTTCCCACGAGGCTTTCCCACAGGGCTGTGCCACGTGCCACCTTGGTGTGAGTCGATCCTCGGCGTGAAAGACGAGCCGGTGAAGGGAAAAGAGGTTCCTCTGGAATGGACTGAGATATCTGGGGGACTCTTGGAATGGTGGCACGACCCTGGAGTTCCTCTCGCCGTTCCTGTTGAGAGGGCCTCCTCTTGAGATGCGACGGGAAGGCCGGGAACTCTTTCCCGACGAAGCAGGGAAAGGATCCCTCATCTCGAGCTACGAGGCGGAAACGGGGCTCCTCTGGATGTGGGCGGGACCCTCGTGATTCCTCTCGAGTGGAGACGGCTAGGTCGGGGAACATCTTGATTTGCACCAAGGGTGTGAAGGACCCTTTCGAAGTTCCAGAGGTGAGGTGTGATCAGCCTCGAGACGCCTCAGCGGAAATGGGCCTCATCTCGCCTGGAGGGGAGAACCTCCTGGATTTTCTCGAGTTGCGGCAGGTCTTCTCGAGTTACGACGGGGACCTCAGGGACCCGCTCTGGTGGCCTCAGGAAAGGCTAGTCCCCATGCGAGTTGCTAGGGGACCTCTCGGGATTCCTCTCCCGTCCATGCCGGGGCCTCAGTCCTTGTGTGGAGTCGGGGCCGGAACCTGAGGATTCCTCTCCAGTGTTGCCATGGATCTTGGGGTGCTTCTGAGTCTCCCCAGGGGAGTCAGGCCTCGTCTCGAGTGGGGGCATGCACGTGCGCTTTCCTCCCGAGCTGCAGCAGTAGTGTCACGCTTCCTGTCACGTGGATCAAGGGATCTGTGGCTTTCCCTCGAGGCTGTCCCTCGAGGCTTTCCCACGAGGCTTTCCCACAGGGCTGTGCCACGTGCCACCTTGGTGTGAGTCGATCCTCGGCGTGAAAGACGAGCCGGTGAAGGGAAAAGAGGTTCCTCTGGAATGGACTGAGACATCTGGGGGACTCTTGGAATGGTGGCACGACCCTGGAGTTCCTCTCGCCATTCCTGTTGAGAGGGCATCCTCTTGAGATGCGACGGGAATGCCGGGAACTCTTTCCCGACGAAGCAGGGAAAGGATCCCTCATCTCGAGCTACGAGGCGGAAACGGGGCTCCTCTGGATGTGGGCGGGACCCTCGTGATTCCTCTCGAGTGGAGACGGCTAGGTCGGGGAACTTCTTGATTTGCACCAAGGGTGTGAAGGAGCCTTTCGAAGTTCCAGAGGTGAGGTGTGATCAGCCTCGAGACGCCTCAGCGGAAATGGGCGTCATCTCGCCTGGAGGGGAGAACCTCCTGGATTTTCTCGAGTTGCGGCAGGTCTTCTCGAGTTACGACGGGGACCTCAGGGACCCGCTCTGGTGGCCTCAGGAAAGGCCAGTCCCCATGCGAGTTGCTAGGGGACCTCTCGGGATTCCTCTCCCGTCCATGCCGGGGCCTCAGTCCTTGTGTGGAGTCGGGGCCGGAACCTGAGGATTCCTCTCCAGTGTTGCCATGGATCTTGGGGTGCTTCTGAGTTTCCCCAGGGGAGTCAGGCCTCGTCTCGAGTGGGGGCATGCACGTGCGCTTTCCTCCCGAGCTGCAGCAGTAGTGTCACGCTTCCTGTCACGTGGATCAAGGGATCTGTGGCTTTCCCTCGAGGCTGTCCCTCGAGGCTTTCCCACGAGGCTTTCCCACAGGGCTGTGCCACGTGCCACCTTGGTGTGAGTCGATCCTCAGCGTGAAAGACGAGCCGGTGAAGTGAAAAGAGGTTCCTCTGGAATGGACTGAGACATCTGGGGGACTCTTGGAATGGTGGCACGACCCTGGAGTTCCTCTCGCCGTTCCTGTTGAGAGGGCCTCCTCTTGAGATGCGACGGGAACGCCGGGAACTCTTTCCCGACGAAGCAGGGAAAGGATCCCTCATCTCGAGCTACGAGGCGGAAACGGGGCTCCTCTGGATGTGGGCGGGACCCTCGTGATTCCTCTCGAGTGGAGACGGCTAGGTCGGGGAACTTCTTGATTTGCACCAAGGGTGTGAAGGAGCCTTTCGAAGTTCCAGAGGTGAGGTGTGATCAGCCTCGAGACGCCTCAGCGGAAATGGGCCTCATCTCGCCTGGAGGGGAGAACCTCCTGGATTTTCTCGAGTTGCGGCAGGTCTTCTCGAGTTACGACGGGGACCTCAGGGACCCGCTCTGGTGGCCTCAGGAAAGGCCAGTCCCCATGCGAGTTGCTAGGGGACCTCTCGGGATTCCTCTCCCGTCCATGCCGGGGCCTCAGTCCTTGTGTGGAGTCGGGGCCGGAACTTGAGGATTCCTCTCCAGTGTTGCCATGGATCTTGGGGTGCTTCTGAGTCTCCCCAGGGGAGTCAGGCCTCGTCTCGAGTGGGCGCATGCACGTGCGCTTTCCTCCCGAGCTGCAGCAGTAGTGTCACGCTTCCTGTCACGTGGATCAAGGGATCTGTGGCTTTCCCTCGAGGCTGTCCCTCGAGGCTTTCCCACGAGGCTTTCCCACAGGGCTGTGCCACGTGCCACCTTGGTGTGAGTCGATCCTCGGCGTGAAAGACGAGCCGGTGAAGGGAAAAGAGGTTCCTCTGGAATGGACTGAGACATCTGGGGGACTCTTGGAATGGTGGCACGACCCTGGAGTTCCTCTCGCCGTTCCTGTTGAGAGGGCCTCCTCTTGAGATGCGACGGGAAGGCCGGGAACTCTTTCCCGACGAAGCAGGGAAAGGATCCCTCATCTCGAGCTACGAGGCGGAAACGGGGCTCCTCTGGATGTGGGCGGGACCCTCGTGATTCCTCTCGAGTGGAGACGGCTAGGTCGGGGAACTTCTTGATTTGCACCAAGGGTGTGAAGGAGCCTTTCGAAGTTCCAGAGGTGAGGTGTGAACAGCCTCGAGACGCCTCAGCGGAAATGGGCGTCATCTCGCCTGGAGGGGATAACCTCCTGGATTTTCTCGAGTTGCGGCAGGTCTTCTCGAGTTACGACGGGGACCTCAGGGACCCGCTCTGGTGGCCTCAGGAAAGGCCAGTCCCCATGCGAGTTGCTAGGGGACCTCTCGGGATTCCTCTCCCGTCCATGCCGGGGCCTCAGTCCTTGTGTGGAGTCGGGGCCGGAACCTGAGGATTCCTCTCCAGTGTTGCCATGGATCTTGGGGTGCTTCTGAGTCTCCCCAGGGGAGTCAGGCCTCGTCTCGAGTGGGGGCATGCACGTGCGCTTTCCTCCCGAGCTGCAGCAGTAGTGTCACGCTTCCTGTCACGTGGATCAAGGGATCTGTGGCTTTCCCTCGAGGCTGTCCCTCGAGGCTTTCCCACGAGGCTTTCCCACAGGGCTGTGCCACGTGACACCTTGGTGTGAGTCGATCCTCGGCGTGAAAGACGAGCCGGTGAAGGGAAAAGAGGTTCCTCTGGAATGGACTGAGAAATCTCGGGGACTCTTGGAATGGTGGCACGACCCTGGAGTTCCTCTCGCCGTTCCTGTTGAGAGGGCCTCCTCTTGAGATGCGACGGGAACGCCGGGAACTCTTTCCCGACGAAGCAGGGAAAGGATCCCTCATCTCGAGCTACGAGGCGGAAACGGGGCTCCTCTGGATGTGGGCGGGACCCTCGTGATTCCTCTCGAGTGGAGACGGCTAGGTCGGGGAACTTCTTGATTTGCACCAAGGTTGTGAAGGAGCCTTTCGAAGTTCCAGAGGTGAGGTGTGAACAGCCTCGAGACGCCTCAGCGGAAATGGGCGTCATCTCGCCTGGAGGGGATAACCTCCTGGATTTTCTCGAGTTGCGGCAGGTCTTCTCGAGTTACGACGGGGACCTCAGGGACCCGCTCTGGTGGCCTCAGGAAAGGCCAGTCCCCATGCGAGTTGCTAGGGGACCTCTCGGGATTCCTCTCCCGTCCATGCCGGGGCCTCAGTCCTTGTGTGGAGTCGGGGCCGGAACCTGAGGATTCCTCTCCAGTGTTGCCATGGATCTTGGGGTGCTTCTGAGTCTCCCCAGGGGAGTCAGGCCTCGTCTCGAGTGGGGGCATGCACGTGCGCTTTCCTCCCGAGCTGCAGCAGTAGTGTCACGCTTCCTGTCACGTGGATCAAGGGATCTGTGGCTTTCCCTCGAGGCTGTCCCTCGAGGCTTTCCCACGAGGCTTTCCCACAGGGCTGTGCCACGTGCCACCTTGGTGTGAGTCGATCCTCAGCGTGAAAGACGAGCCGGTGAAGGGAAAAGAGGTTCCTCTGGAATGGACTGAGACATCTGGGGGACTCTTGGAATGGTGGCACGACCCTGGAGTTCCTCTCGCCGTTCCTGTTGAGAGGGCCTCCTCTTGAGATGCGACGGGAAGGCCGGGAACTCTTTCCCGACGAAGCAGGGAAAGGATCCCTCATCTCGAGCTACGAGGCGGAAACGGGGCTCCTCTGGATGTGGGCGGGACCCTCGTGATTCCTCTCGAGTGGAGACGGCTAGGTCGGGGAACTTCTTGATTTGCACCAAGGGTGTGAAGGAGCCTTTCGAAGTTCCAGAGGTGAGGTGTGATCAGCCTCGAGACGCCTCAGCGGAAATGGGCCTCATCTCGCCTGGAGGGGAGAACCTCCTGGATTTTCTCGAGTTGCGGCAGGTCTTCTGGAGTTACGACGGGGACCTCAGGGACCCGCTCTGGTGGCCTCAGGAAAGGCCAGTCCCCATGCGAGTTGCTAGGGGACCTCTCGGGATTCCTCTCCCGTCCATGCCGGGGCCTCAGTCCTTGTGTGGAGTCGGGGCCGGAACTTGAGGATTCCTCTCCAGTGTTGCCATGGATCTTGGGGTGCTTCTGAGTCTCCCCAGGGGAGTCAGGCCTCGTCTCGAGTGGGGGCATGCACGTGCGCTTTCCTCCCGAGCTGCAGCAGTAGTGTCACGCTTCCTGTCACGTGGATCAAGGGATCTGTGGCTTTCCCTCGAGGCTGTCCCTCGAGGCTTTCCCACGAGGCTTTCCCACAGGGCTGTGCCACGTGCCACCTTGGTGTGAGTCGATCCTCGGCGTGAAAGACGAGCCGGTGAAGGGAAAAGAGGTTCCTCTGGAATGGACTGAGACATCTGGGGGACTCTTGGAATGGTGGCACGACCCTGGAGTTCCTCTCGCCGTTCCTGTTGAGAGGGCCTCCTCTTGAGATGCGACGGGAATGCCGGGAACTCTTTCCCGACGAAGCAGCGAAAGGATCCCTCATCTCGAGCTACGAGGCGGAAACGGGGCTCCTCTGGATGTGGGCGGGACCCTCGTGATTCCTCTCGAGTGGAGACGGCTAGGTCGGGGAACTTCTTGATTTGCACCAAGGGTGTGAAGGAGTCTTTCGAAGTTCCAGAGGTGAGGTGTGATCAGCCTCGAGACGCCTCAGCGGAAATGGGCCTCATCTCGCCTGGAGGGGAGAACCTCCTGGATTTTCTCGAGTTGCGGCAGGTCTTCTCGAGTTACGACGGGGACCTCAGGGACCCGCTCTGGTGGCCTCAGGAAAGGCCAGTCCCCATGCGAGTTGCTAGGGGACCTCTCGGGATTCCTCTCCCGTCCATGCCGGGGCCTCAGGCCTTGTGTGGAGTCGGGGCCGGAACCTGAGGATTCCTCTCCAGTGTTGCCATGGATCTTGGGGTGCTTCTGAGTCTCCCCAGGGGAGTCAGGCCTCGTCTCGAGTGGGGGCATGCACGTGCGCTTTCCTCCCGAGCTGCAGCAGTAGTGTCACGCTTCCTGTCACGTGGATCAAGGGATCTGTGGCTTTCCCTCGAGGCTGTCCCTCGAGGCTTTCCCACGAGGCTTTCCCACAGGGCTGTGCCACGTGCCACCTTGGTGTGAGTCGATCCTCGGCGTGAAAGACGAGCCGGTGAAGGGAAAAGAGGTTCCTCTGGAATGGACTGAGACATCTGGGGGACTCTTGGAATGGTGGCACGACCCTGGAGTTCCTCTCGCCGTTCCTGTTGAGAGGGCCTCCTCTTGAGATGCGACGGGAAGGCCGGGAACTCTTTCCCGACGAAGCAGGGAAAGGATCCCTCATCTCGAGCTACGAGGCGGAAACGGGGCTCCTCTGGATGTGGGCGGGACCCTCGTGATTCCTCTCGAGTGGAGACGGCTAGGTCGGGGAACTTCTTGATTTGCACCAAGGGTGTGAAGGAGCCTTTCGAAGTTCCAGAGGTGAGGTGTGAACAGCCTCGAGACGCCTCAGCGGAAATGGGCGTCATCTCGCCTGGAGGGGATAACCTCCTGGATTTTCTCGAGTTGCGGCAGGTCTTCTCGAGTTACGACGGGGACCTCAGGGACCCGCTCTGGTGGCCTCAGGAAAGGCCAGTCCCCATGCGAGTTGCTAGGGGACCTCTCGGGATTCCTCTCCCGTCCATGCCGGGGCCTCAGTCCTTGTGTGGAGTCGGGGCCGGAACCTGAGGATTCCTCTCCAGTGTTGCCATGGATCTTGGGGTGCTTCTGAGTCTCCCCAGGGGAGTCAGGCCTCGTCTCGAGTGGGGGCATGCACGTGCGCTTTCCTCCCGAGCTGCAGCAGTAGTGTCACGCTTCCTGTCACGTGGATCAAGGGATCTGTGGCTTTCCCTCGAGGCTGTCCCTCGAGGCTTTCCCACGAGGCTTTCCCACAGGGCTGTGCCACGTGCCACCTTGGTGTGAGTCGATCCTCAGCGTGAAAGACGAGCCGGTGAAGGGAAAAGAGGTTCCTCTGGAATGGACTGAGACATCTGGGGGACTCTTGGAATGGTGGCACGACCCTGGAGTTCCTCTCGCCGTTCCTGTTGAGAGGGCCTCCTCTTGAGATGCGACGGGAAGGCCGGGAACTCTTTCCCGACGAAGCAGGGAAAGGATCCCTCATCTCGAGCTACGAGGCGGAAACGGGGCTCCTCTGGATGTGGGCGGGACCCTCGTGATTCCTCTCGAGTGGAGACGGCTAGGTCGGGGAACTTCTTGATTTGCACCAAGGGTGTGAAGGAGCCTTTCGAAGTTCCAGAGGTGAGGTGTGATCAGCCTCGAGACGCCTCAGCGGAAATGGGCCTCATCTCGCCTGGAGGGGAGAACCTCCTGGATTTTCTCGAGTTGCGGCAGGTCTTCTGGAGTTACGACGGGGACCTCAGGGACCCGCTCTGGTGGCCTCAGGAAAGGCCAGTCCCCATGCGAGTTGCTAGGGGACCTCTCGGGATTCCTCTCCCGTCCATGCCGGGGCCTCAGTCCTTGTGTGGAGTCGGGGCCGGAACTTGAGGATTCCTCTCCAGTGTTGCCATGGATCTTGGGGTGCTTCTGAGTCTCCCCAGGGGAGTCAGGCCTCGTCTCGAGTGGGGGCATGCACGTGCGCTTTCCTCCCGAGCTACAGCAGTAGTGTCACGCTTCCTGTCACGTGGATCAAGGGATCTGTGGCTTTCCCTCGAGGCTGTCCCTCGAAGCTTTCCCACGAGGCTTTCCCACAGGGCTGTGCCACGTGCCACCTTGGTGTGAGTCGATCCTCGGCGTGAAAGACGAGCCGGTGAAGGGAAAAGAGGTTCCTCTGGAATGGACTGAGACATCTGGGGGACTCTTGGAATGGTGGCACGACCCTGGAGTTCCTCTCGCCGTTCCTGTTGAGAGGGCCTCCTCTTGAGATGCGACGGGAATGCCGGGAACTCTTTCCCGACGAAGCAGCGAAAGGATCCCTCATCTCGAGCTACGAGGCGGAAACGGGGCTCCTCTGGATGTGGGCGGGACCCTCGTGATTCCTCTCGAGTGGAGACGGCTAGGTCGGGGAACTTCTTGATTTGCACCAAGGGTGTGAAGGAGCCTTTCGAAGTTCCAGAGGTGAGGTGTGATCAGCCTCGAGACGCCTCAGCGGAAATGGGCCTCATCTCGCCTGGAGGGGAGAACCTCCTGGATTTTCTCGAGTTGCGGCAGGTCTTCTCGAGTTACGACGGGGACCTCAGGGACCCGCTCTGGTGGCCTCAGGAAAGGCCAGTCCCCATGCGAGTTGCTAGGGGACCTCTCGGGATTCCTCTCCCGTCCATGCCGGGGCCTCAGTCCTTGTGTGGAGTCGGGGCCGGAACCTGAGGATTCCTCTCCAGTGTTGCCATGGATCTTGGGGTGCTTCTGAGTCTCCCCAGGGGAGTCAGGCCTCGTCTCAAGTGGGGGCATGCACGTGCGCTTTCCTCCCGAGCTGCAGCAGTAGTGTCACGCTTCCTGTCACGTGGATCAAGGGATCTGTGGCTTTCCCTCGAGGCTGTCCCTCGAGGCTTTCCCACGAGGCTTTCCCACAGGGCTGTGCCACGTGCCACCTTGGTGTGAGTCGATCCTCGGCGTGAAAGACGAGCCGGTGAAGGGAAAAGAGGTTCCTCTGGAATGGACTGAGACATCTGGGGGACTCTTGGAATGGTGGCACGACCCTGGAGTTCCTCTCGCCGTTCCTGTTGAGAGGGCCTCCTCTTGAGATGCGACGGGAACGCCGGGAACTCTTTCCCGACGAAGCAGGGAAAGGATCCCTCATCTCGAGCTACGAGGCGGAAACGGGGCTCCTCTGGATGTGGGCGGGACCCTCGTGATTCCTCTCGAGTGGAGACGGCTAGGTCGGGGATCTTCTTGATTTGCACCAAGGGTGTGAAGGAGCCTTTCGAAGTGCCAGAGGTGAGGTGTGATCAGCCTCGAGACGCCTCAGCGGAAATGGGCGTCATCTCGCCTGGAGGGGAGAACCTCCTGGATTTTCTCGAGTTGCGGCAGGTCTTCTCGAGTTACGACGGGGACCTCAGGGACCCGCTCTGGTGGCCTCAGGAAAGGCCAGTCCCCATGCGAGTTGCTAGGGGACCTCTCGGGATTCCTCTCCCGTCCATGCCGGGGCCTCAGTCCTTGTGTGGAGTCGGGGCCGGAACCTGAGGATTCCTCTCCAGTGTTGCCATGGATCTTGGGGTGCTTCTGAGTCTCCCCAGGGGAGTCAGGCCTCGTCTCGAGTGGGGGCATGCACGTGCGCTTTCCTCCCGAGCTGCAGCAGTAGTGTCACGCTTCCTGTCACGTGGATCAAGGGATCTGTGGCTTTCCCTCGAGGCTGTCCCTCGAGGCTTTCCCACGAGGCTTTCCCACAGGGCTGTGCCACGTGCCACCTTGGTGTGAGTCGATCCTCGGCGTGAAAGACGAGCCGGTGAAGGGAAAAGAGGTTCCTCTGGAATGGACTGAGACATCTGGGGGACTCTTGGAATGGTGGCACGACCCTGGAGTTCCTCTCGCCGTTCCTGTTGAGAGGGCCTCCTCTTGAGATGCGACGGGAAGGCCGGGAACTCTTTCCCGACGAAGCAGGGAAAGGATCCCTCATCTCGAGCTACGAGGCGGAAACGGGGCTCCTCTGGATGTGGGCGGGACCCTCGTGATTCCTCTCGAGTGGAGACGGCTAGGTCGGGGAACTTCTTGATTTGCACCAAGGGTGTGAAGGAGCCTTTCGAAGTGCCAGAGGTGAGGTGTGATCAGCCTCGAGACGCCTCAGCGGAAATGGGCCTCATCTCGCCTGGAGGGGAGAACCTCCTGGATTTTCTCGAGTTGCGGCAGGTCTTCTCGAGTTACGACGGGGACCTCAGGGACCCGCTCTGGTGGCCTCAGGAAAGGCCAGTCCCCATGCGAGTTGCTAGGGGACCTCTCGGGATTCCTCTCCCGTCCATGCCGGGGCCTCAGTCCTTGTGTGGAGTCGGGGCCGGAACCTGAGGATTCCTCTCCAGTGTTGCCATGGATCTTGGGGTGCTTCTGAGTCTCCCCAGGGGAGTCAGGCCTCGTCTCGAGTGGGGGCATGCACGTGCGCTTTCCTCCCGAGCTGCAGCAGTAGTGTCACGCTTCCTGTCACGTGGATCAAGGGATCTGTGGCTTTCCCTCGAGGCTGTCCCTCGAGGCTTTCCCACGAGGCTTTCCCACAGGGCTGTGCCACGTGCCACCTTGGTGTGAGTCGATCCTCAGCGTGAAAGACGAGCCGGTGAAGGGAAAAGAGGTTCCTCTGGAATGGACTGAGACATCTGGGGGACTCTTGGAATGGTGGCACGACCCTGGAGTTCCTCTCGCCATTCCTGTTGAGAGGGCCTCCTCTTGAGATGCGACGGGAAGGCCGGGAACTCTTTCCCGACGAAGCAGGGAAAGGATCCCTCATCTCGAGCTACGAGGCGGAAACGGGGCTCCTCTGGATGTGGGCGGGACCCTCGTGATTCCTCTCGAGTGGAGACGGCTAGGTCGGGGAACTTCTTGATTTGCACCAAGGGTGTGAAGGAGCCTTTCGAAGTGCCAGAGGTGAGGTGTGATCAGCCTCGAGACGCCTCAGCGGAAATGGGCCTCATCTCGCCTGGAGGGGAGAACCTCCTGGATTTTCTCGAGTTGCGGCAGGTCTTCTCGAGTTACGACGGGGACCTCAGGGACCCGCTCTGGTGGCCTCAGGAAAGGCCAGTCCCCATGCGAGTTGCTAGGTGACCTCTCGGGATTCCTCTCCCGTCCATGCCGGGGCCTCAGTCCTTGTGTGGAGTCGGGGCCAGAACCTGAGGATTCCTCTCCAGTGTTGCCATGGATCTTGGGGTGCTTCTGAGTCTCCCCAGGGGAGTCAGGCCTCGTCTCGAGTGGGGGCATGCACGTGCGCTTTCCTCCCGAGCTGCAGCAGTAGTGTCACGCTTCCTGTCACGTGGATCAAGGGATCTGTGGCTTTCCCTCGAGGCTGTCCCTCGAGGCTTTCCCACGAGGCTTTCCCACAGGGCTGTGCCACGTGCCACCTTGGTGTGAGTCGATCCTCGGCGTGAAAGACGAGCCGGTGAAGGGAAAAGAGGTTCCTCTGGAATGGACTGAGACATCTGGGGGACTCTTGGAATGGTGGCACGACCCTGGAGTTCCTCTCGCCGTTCCTGTTGAGAGGGCCTCCTCTTGAGATGCGACGGGAAGGCCGGGAACTCTTTCCCGACGAAGCAGGGAAAGGATCCCTCATCTCGAGCTACGAGGCGGAAACGGGGCTCCTCTGGATGTGGGCGGGACCCTCGTGATTCCTCTCGAGTGGAGACGGCTAGGTCGGGGAACTTCTTGATTTGCACCAAGGGTGTGAAGGAGCCTTTCGAAGTGCCAGAGGTGAGGTGTGATCAGCCTCGAGACGCCTCAGCGGAAATGGGCCTCAACTCGCCTGGAGGGGAGAACCTCCTGGATTTTCTCGAGTTGCGGCAGGTCTTCTCGAGTTACGACGGGGACCTCAGGGACCCGCTCTGGTGGCCTCAGGAAAGGCCAGTCCCCATGCGAGTTGCTAGGGGACCTCTCGGGATTCCTCTCCCGTCCATGCCGGGGCCTCAGTCCTTGTGTGGAGTCGGGGCCGGAACCTGAGGATTCCTCTCCAGTGTTGCCATGGATCTTGGGGTGCTTCTGAGTCTCCCCAGGGGAGTCAGGCCTCGTCTCGAGTGGGGGCATGCACGTGCGCTTTCCTCCCGAGCTGCAGCAGTAGTGTCACGCTTCCTGTCACGTGGATCAAGGGATCTGTGGCTTTCCCTCGAGGCTGTCCCTCGAGGCTTTCCCACGAGGCTTTCCCACAGGGCTGTGCCACGTGCCACCTTGGTGTGAGTCGATCCTCGGCGTGAAAGACGAGCCGGTGAAGGGAAAAGAGGTTCCTCTGGAATGGACTGAGACATCTGGGGGACTCTTGGAATGGTGGCACGACCCTGGAGTTCCTCTCGCCGTTCCTGTTGAGAGGGCCTCCTCTTGAGATGCGACGGGAATGCCGGGAACTCTTTCCCGACGAAGCAGGGAAAGGATCCCTCATCTCGAGCTACGAGGCGGAAACGGGGCTCCTCTGGATGTGGGCGGGACCCTCGTGATTCCTCTCGAGTGGAGACGGCTAGGTCGGGGAACTTCTTGATTTGCACCAAGGGTGTGAAGGAGCCTTTCGAAGTGCCAGAGGTGAGGTGTGATCAGCCTCGAGACGCCTCAGCGGAAATGGGCCTCATCTCGCCTGGAGGGGAGAACCTCCTGGATTTTCTCGAGTTGCGGCAGGTCTTCTCGAGTTACGACGGGGACCTCAGGGACCCGCTCTGGTGGCCTCAGGAAAGGCCAGTCCCCATGCGAGTTGCTAGGGGACCTCTCGGGATTCCTCTCCCGTCCATGCCGGGGCCTCAGTCCTTGTGTGGAGTCGGGGCCGGAACCTGAGGATTCCTCTCCAGTGTTGCCATGGATCTTGGGGTGCTTCTGAGTCTCCCCAGGGGAGTCAGGCCTCGTCTCGAGTGGGGGCATGCACGTGCGCTTTCCTCCCGAGCTGCAGCAGTAGTGTCACGCTTCCTGTCACGTGGATCAAGGGATCTGTGGCTTTCCCTCGAGGCTGTCCCTCGAGGCTTTCCCACGAGGCTTTCCCACAGGGCTGTGCCACGTGCCACCTTGGTGTGAGTCGATCCTCGGCGTGAAAGACGAGCCGGTGAAGGGAAAAGAGGTTCCTCTGGAATGGACTGAGACATCTGGGGGACTCTTGGAATGGTGGCACGACCCTGGAGTTCCTCTCGCCGTTCCTGTTGAGAGGGCCTCCTCTTGAGATGCGACGGGAACGCCGGGAACTCTTTCCCGACGAAGCAGGGAAAGGATCCCTCATCTCGAGCTACGAGGCGGAAACGGGGCTCCTCTGGATGTGGGCGGGACCCTCGTGATTCCTCTCGAGTGGAGACGGCTAGGTCGGGGAACTTCTTGATTTGCACCAAGGGTGTGAAGGAGCCTTTCGAAGTGCCAGAGGTGAGGTGTGATCAGCCTCGAGACGCCTCAGCGGAAATGGGCCTCATTTCGCCTGGAGGGGAGAACCTCCTGGATTTTCTCGAGTTGCGGCAGGTCTTCTCGAGTTACGACGGGGACCTCAGGGACCCGCTCTGGTGGCCTCAGGAAAGGCCAGTCCCCATGCGAGTTGCTAGGGGACCTCTCGGGATTCCTCTCCCGTCCATGCCGGGGCCTCAGTCCTTGTGTGGAGTCGGGGCGGGAACTTGAGGATTCCTCTCCAGTGTTGCCATGGATCTTGGGGTGCTTCTGAGTCTCCCCAGGGGAGTCAGGCCTCGTCTCGAGTGGGGGCATGCACGTGCGCTTTCCTCCCGAGCTGCAGCAGTAGTGTCACGCTTCCTGTCACGTGGATCAAGGGATCTGTGGCTTTCCCTCGAGGCTGTCCCTCGAGGCTTTCCCACGAGGCTTTCCCACAGGGCTGTGCCACGTGCCACCTTGGTGTGAGTCGATCCTCGGCGTGAAAGACGAGCCGGTGAAGGGAAAAGAGGTTCCTCTGGAATGGACTGAGTCATCTGGGGGACTCTTGGAATGGTGGCACGACCCTGGAGTTCCTCTCGCCGTTCCTGTTGAGAGGGCCTCCTCTTGAGATGCGACGGGAAGGCCGGGAACTCTTTCCCGACGAAGCAGGGAAAGGATCCCTCATCTCGAGCTACGAGGCGGAAACGGGGCTCCTCTGGATGTGGGCGGGACCCTCGTGATTCCTCTCGAGTGGAGACGGCTAGGTCGGGGAACTTCTTGATTTGCACCAAGGGTGTGAAGGAGCCTTTCGAAGTTCCAGAGGTGAGGTGTGATCAGCCTCGAGACGCCTCAGCGGAAATGGGCGTCATCTCGCCTGGAGGGGAGAACCTCCTGGATTTTCTCGAGTTGCGGCAGGTCTTCTCGAGTTACGACGGGGACCTCAGGGACCCGCTCTGGTGGCCTCAGGAAAGGCCAGTCCCCATGCGAGTTGCTAGGGGACCTCTCGGGATTCCTCTCCCGTCCATGCCGGGGCCTCAGTCCTTGTGTGGAGTCGGGGCCGGAACCTGAGGATTCCTCTCCAGTGTTGCCATGGATCTTGGGGTGCTTCTGAGTCTCCCCAGGGGAGTCAGGCCTCGTCTCGAGTGGGGGCATGCACGTGCGCTTTCCTCCCGAGCTGCAGCAGTAGTGTCACGCTTCCTGTCACGTGGATCAAGGGATCTGTGGCTTTCCCTCGAGGCTGTCCCTCGAGGCTTTCCCACGAGGCTTTCCCACAGGGCTGTGCCACGTGCCACCTTGGTGTGAGTCGATCCTCGGCGTGAAAGACGAGCCGGTGAAGGGAAAAGAGGTTCCTCTGGAATGGACTGAGACATCTGGGGGACTCTTGGAATGGTGGCACGACCCTGGAGTCCCTCTCGCCGTTCCTGTTGAGAGGGCCTCCTCTTGAGATGCGACGGGAACGCCGGGAACTCTTTCCCGACGAAGCAGGGAAAGGATCCCTCATCTCGAGCTACGAGGCGGAAACGGGGCTCCTCTGGATGTGGGCGAGACCCTCGTGATTCCTCTCGAGTGGAGACGGCTAGGTCGGGGAACTTCTTGATTTGCACCAAGGGTGTGAAGGAGCCTTTCGAAGTTCCAGAGGTGAGGTGTGATCAGCCTCGAGACGCCTCAGCGGAAATGGGCCTCATCTCGCCTGGAGGGGAGAACCTCCTGGATTTTCTCGAGTTGCGGCAGGTCTTCTCGAGTTACGACGGGGACCTCAGGGACCCGCTCTGGTGGCCTCAGGAAAGGCCAGTCCCCATGCGAGTTGCTAGGGGACCTCTCGGGATTCCTCTCCCGTCCATGCCGGGGCCTCAGTCCTTGTGTGGAGTCGGGGCCGGAACCTGAGGATTCCTCTCCAGTGTTGCCATGGATCTTGGGGTGCTTCTGAGTCTCCCCAGGGGAGTCAGGCCTCGTCTCGAGTGGGGGCATGCACGTGCGCTTTCCTCCCGAGCTGCAGCAGTAGTGTCACGCTTCCTGTCACGTGGATCAAGGGATCTGTGGCTTTCCCTCGAGGCTGTCCCTCGAGGCTTTCCCACGAGGCTTTCCCACAGGGCTGTGCCACGTGCCACCTTGGTGTGAGTCGATCCTCGGCGTGAAAGACGAGCCGGTGAAGGGAAAAGAGGTTCCTCTGGAATGGACTGAGACATCTGGGGGACTCTTGGAATGGTGGCACGACCCTGGAGTTCCTCTCGCCGTTCCTGTTGAGAGGGCCTCCTCTTGAGATGCGACGGGAAGGCCGGGAACTCTTTCCCGACGAAGCAGGGAAAGGATCCCTCATCTCGAGCTACGAGGCGGAAACGGGGCTCCTCTGGATGTGGGCGGGACCCTCGTGATTCCTCTCGAGTGGAGACGGCTAGGTCGGGGAACTTCTTGATTTGCACCAAGGGTGTGAAGGAGCCTTTCGAAGTTCCAGAGGTGAGGTGTGATCAGCCTCGAGACGCCTCAGCGGAAATGGGCCTCATCTCGCCTGGAGGGGAGAACCTCCTGGATTTTCTCGAGTTGCGGCAGGTCTTCTCGAGTTACGACGGGGACCTCAGGGACCCGCTCTGGTGGCCTCAGGAAAGGCCGGTCCCCATGCGAGTTGCTAGGGGACCTCTCGGGATTCCTCTCCCGTCCATGCCGGGGCCTCAGTCCTTGTGTGGAGTCGGGGCCGGAACCTGAGGATTCCTCTCCAGTGTTGCCATGGATCTTGGGGTGCTTCTGAGTCTCCCCAGGGGAGTCAGGCCTCGTCTCGAGTGGGGGCATGCACGTGCGCTTTCCTCCCGAGCTGCAGCAGTAGTGTCACGCTTCCTGTCACGTGGATCAAGGGATCTGTGGCTTTCCCTCGAGGCTGTCCCTCGAGGCTTTCCCACGAGGCTTTCCCACAGGGCTGTGCCACGTGCCACCTTGGTGTGAGTCGATCCTCGGCGTGAAAGACGAGCCGGTGAAGGGAAAAGAGGTTCCTCTGGAATGGACTGAGACATCTGGGGGACTCTTGGAATGGTGGCACGACCCTGGAGTTCCTCTCGCCGTTCCTGTTGAGAGGGCCTCCTCTTGAGATGCGACGGGAAGGCCGGGAACTCTTTCCCGACGAAGCAGGGAAAGGATCCCTCATCTCGAGCTACGAGGCGGAAACGGGGCTCCTCTGGATGTGGGCGGGACCCTCGTGATTCCTCTCGAGTGGAGACGGCTAGGTCGGGGAACTTCTTGATTTGCACCAAGGGTGTGAAGGAGCCTTTCGAAGTTCCAGAGGTGAGGTGTGATCAGCCTCGAGACGCCTCAGCGGAAATGGGCCTCATCTCGCCTGGAGGGGAGAACCTCCTGGATTTTCTCGAGTTGCGGCAGGTCTTCTCGAGTTACGACGGGGACCTCAGGGACCCGCTCTGGTGGCCTCAGGAAAGGCCAGTCCCCATGCGAGTTGCTAGGGGACCTCTCGGGATTCCTCTCCCGTCCATGCCGGGGCCTCAGTCCTTGTGTGGAGTCGGGGCCGGAACCTGAGGATTCCTCTCCAGTGTTGCCATGGATCTTGGGGTGCTTCTGAGTCTCCCCAGGGGAGTCAGGCCTCGTCTCGAGTGGGGGCATGCACGTGCGCTTTCCTCCCGAGCTGCAGCAGTAGTGTCACGCTTCCTGTCACGTGGATCAAGGGATCTGTGGCTTTCCCTCGAGGCTGTCCCTCGAGGCTTTCCCACGAGGCTTTCCCACAGGGCTGTGCCACGTGCCACCTTGGTGTGAGTCGATCCTCGGCGTGAAAGACGAGCCGGTGAAGGGAAAAGAGGTTCCTCTGGAATGGACTGAGACATCTGGGGGACTCTTGGAATGGTGGCACGACCCTGGAGTTCCTCTCGCCGTTCCTGTTGAGAGGGCCTCCTCTTGAGATGCGACGGGAAGGCCGGGAACTCTTTCCCGACCAAGCAGGGAAAGGATCCCTCATCTCGAGCTACGAGGCGGAAACGGGGCTCCTCTGGATGTGGGCGGGACCCTCGTGATTCCTCTCGAGTGGAGACGGCTAGGTCGGGGAACTTCTTGATTTGCACCAAGGGTGTGAAGGAGCCTTTCGAAGTGCCAGAGGTGAGGTGTGATCAGCCTCGAGACGCCTCAGCGGAAATGGGCCTCATCTCGCCTGGAGGGGAGAACCTCCTGGATTTTCTCGAGTTGCGGCAGGTCTTCTCGAGTTACGACGGGGACCTCAGGGACCCGCTCTGGTGGCCTCAGGAAAGGCCAGTCCCCATGCGAGTTGCTAGGGGACCTCTCGGGATTCCTCTCCCGTCCATGCCGGGGCCTCAGTCCTTGTGTGGAGTCGGGGCCGGAACCTGAGGATTCCTCTCCAGTGTTGCCATGGATCTTGGGGTGCTTCTGAGTCTCCCCAGGGGAGTCAGGCCTCGTCTCGAGTGGGGGCATGCCCGTGCGCTTTCCTCCCGAGCTGCAGCAGTAGTGTCACGCTTCCTGTCACGTGGATCAAGGGATCTGTGGCTTTCCCTCGAGGCTGTCCCTCGAGGCTTTCCCACGAGGCTTTCCCACAGGGCTGTGCCACGTGCCACCTTGGTGTGAGTCGATCCTCGGCGTGAAAGACGAGCCGGTGAAGGGAAAAGAGGTTCCTCTGGAATGGACTGAGACATCTGGGGGACTCTTGGAATGGTGGCACGACCCTGGAGTTCCTCTCGCCGTTCCTGTTGAGAGGGCCTCCTCTTGAGATGCGACGGGAAGGCCGGGAACTCTTTCCCGACGAAGCAGGGAAAGGATCCCTCATCTCGAGCTACGAGGCGGAAACGGGGCTCCTCTGGATGTGGGCGGGACCCTCGTGATTCCTCTCGAGTGGAGACGGCTAGGTCGGGGAACTTCTTGATTTGCACCAAGGGTGTGAAGGAGCCTTTCGAAGTGCCAGAGGTGAGGTGTGATCAGCCTCGAGACGCCTCAGCGGAAATGGGCCTCATCTCGCCTGGAGGGGAGAACCTCCTGGATTTTCTCGAGTTGCGGCAGGTCTTCTCGAGTTACGACGGGGACCTCAGGGACCCGCTCTGGTGGCCTCAGGAAAGGCCAGTCCCCATGCGAGTTGCTAGGGGACCTCTCGGGATTCCTCTCCCGTCCATGCCGGGGCCTCAGTCCTTGTGTGGAGTCGGGGCCGGAACCTGAGGATTCCTCTCCAGTGTTGCCATGGATCTTGGGGTGCTTCTGAGTCTCCCCAGGGGAGTCAGGCCTCGTCTCGAGTGGGGGCATGCACGTGCGCTTTCCTCCCGAGCTGCAGCAGTAGTGTCACGCTTCCTGTCACGTGGATCAAGGGATCTGTGGCTTTCCCTCGAGGCTGTCCCTCGAGGCTTTCCCACGAGGCTTTCCCACAGGGCTGTGCCACGTGCCACCTTGGTGTGAGTCGATCCTCGGCGTGAAAGACGAGCCGGTGAAGGGAAAAGAGGTTCCTCTGGAATGGACTGAGACATCTGGGGGACTCTTGGAATGGTGGCACGACCCTGGAGTTCCTCTCGCCGTTCCTGTTGAGAGGGCCTCCTCTTGAGATGCGACGGGAAGGCCGGGAACTCTTTCCCGACGAAGCAGGGAAAGGATCCCTCATCTCGAGCTACGAGGCGGAAACGGGGCTCCTCTGGATGTGGGCGGGACCCTCGTGATTCCTCTCGAGTGGAGACGGCTAGGTCGGGGAACTTCTTGATTTGCACCAAGGGTGTGAAGGAGCCTTTCGAAGTTCCAGAGGTGAGGTGTGATCAGCCTCGAGACGCCTCAGCGGAAATGGGCGTCATCTCGCCTGGAGGGGAGAACCTCCTGGATTTTCTCGAGTTGCGGCAGGTCTTCTCGAGTTACGACGGGGACCTCAGGGACCCGCTCTGGTGGCCTCAGGAAAGGCCAGTCCCCATGCGAGTTGCTAGGGGACCTCTCGGGATTCCTCTCCCGTCCATGCCGGGGCCTCAGTCCTTGTGTGGAGTCGGGGCCGGAACCTGAGGATTCCTCTCCAGTGTTGCCATGGATCTTGGGGTGCTTCTGAGTCACCCCAGGGGAGTCAGGCCTCGTCTCGAGTGGGGGCATGCACGTGCGCTTTCCTCCCGAGCTGCAGCAGTAGTGTCACGCTTCCTGTCACGTGGATCAAGGGATCTGTGGCTTTCCCTCGAGGCTGTCCCTCGAGGCTTTCCCACGAGGCTTTCCCACAGGGCTGTGCCACGTGCCACCTTGGTGTGAGTCGATCCTCGGCGTGGAAGACGAGCCGGTGAAGGGAAAAGAGGTTCCTCTGGAATGGACTGAGACATCTGGGGGACTCTTGGAATGGTGGCACGACCCTGGAGTTCCTCTCGCCGTTCCTGTTGAGAGGGCCTCCTCTTGAGATGCGACGGGAAGGCCGGGAACTCTTTCCCGACGAAGCAGGGAAAGGATCCCTCATCTCGAGCTACGAGGCGGAAACGGGGCTCCTCTGGATGTGGGCGGGACCCTCGTGATTCCTCTCGAGTGGAGACGGCTAGGTCGGGGAACTTCTTGATTTGCACCAAGGGTGTGAAGGAGCCTTTCGAAGTGCCAGAGGTGAGGTGTGATCAGCCTCGAGACGCCTCAGCAGAAATGGGCCTCATCTCGCCTGGAGGGGAGAACCTCCTGGATTTTCTCGAGTTGCGGCAGGTCTTCTCGAGTTACGACGGGGACCTCAGGGACCCGCTCTGGTGGCCTCAGGAAAGGCCAGTCCCCATGCGAGTTGCTAGGGGACCTCTCGGGATTCCTCTCCCGTCCATGCCGGGGCCTCAGTCCTTGTGTGGAGTCGGGGCCGGAACCTGAGGATTCCTCTCCAGTGTTGCCATGGATCTTGGGGTGCTTCTGAGTCTCCCCAGGGGAGTCAGGCCTCGTCTCGAGTGGGGGCATGCACGTGCGCTTTCCTCCCGAGCTGCAGCAGTAGTGTCACGCTTCCTGTCACGTGGATCAAGGGATCTGTGGCTTTCCCTCGAGGCTGTCCCTCGAGGCTTTCCCACGAGGCTTTCCCACAGGGCTGTGCCACGTGCCACCTTGGTGTGAGTCGATCCTCGGCGTGAAAGACGAGCCGGTGAAGGGAAAAGAGGTTCCTCTGGAATGGACTGAGACATCTGGGGGACTCTTGGAATGGTGGCACGACCCTGGAGTTCCTCTCGCCGTTCCTGTTGAGAGGGCCTCCTCTTGAGATGCGACGGGAAGGCCGGGAACTCTTTCCCGACGAAGCAGGGAAAGGATCCCTCATCTCGAGCTACGAGGCGGAAACGGGGCTCCTCTGGATGTGGGCGGGACCCTCGTGATTCCTCTCGAGTGGAGACGGCTAGGTCGGGGAACTTCTTGATTTGCACCAAGGGTGTGAAGGAGCCTTTCGAAGTGCCAGAGGTGAGGTGTGATCAGCCTCGAGACGCCTCAGCGGAAATGGGCCTCATCTCGCCTGGAGGGGAGAACCTCCTGGATTTTCTCGAGTTGCGGCAGGTCTTCTCGAGTTACGACGGGGACCTCAGGGACCCGCTCTGGTGGCCTCAGGAAAGGCCAGTCCCCATGCGAGTTGCTAGGGGACCTCTCGGGATTCCTCTCCCGTCCATGCCGGGGCCTCAGTCCTTGTGTGGAGTCGGGGCCGGAACCTGAGGATTCCTCTCCAGTGTTGCCATGGATCTTGGGGTGCTTCTGAGTCTCCCCAGGGGAGTCAGGCCTCGTCTCGAGTGGGGGCATGCACGTGCGCTTTCCTCCCGAGCTGCAGCAGTAGTGTCACGCTTCCTGTCACGTGGATCAAGGGATCTGTGGCTTTCCCTCGAGGCTGTCCCTCGAGGCTTTCCCACGAGGCTTTCCCACAGGGCTGTGCCACGTGCCACCTTGGTGTGAGTCGATCCTCGGCGTGAAAGACGAGCCGGTGAAGGGAAAAGAGGTTCCTCTGGAATGGACTGAGACATCTGGGGGACTCTTGGAATGGTGGCACGACCCTGGAGTTCCTCTCGCCGTTCCTGTTGAGAGGGCCTCCTCTTGAGATGCGACGGGAAGGCCGGGAACTCTTTCCCGACGAAGCAGGGAAACGATCCCTCATCTCGAGCTACGAGGCGGAAACGGGGCTCCTCTGGATGTGGGCGGGACCCTCGTGATTCCTCTCGAGTGGAGACGGCTAGGTCGGGGAACTTCTTGATTTGCACCAAGGGTGTGAAGGAGCCTTTCGAAGTGCCAGAGGTGAGGTGTGATCAGCCTCGAGACGCCTCAGCGGAAATGGGCCTCATCTCGCCTGGAGGGGAGAACCTCCTGGATTTTCTCGAGTTGCGGCAGGTCTTCTCGAGTTACGACGGGGACCTCAGGGACCCGCTCTGGTGGCCTCAGGAAAGGCCAGTCCCCATGCGAGTTGCTAGGGGACCTCTCGGGATTCCTCTCCCGTCCATGCCGGGGCCTCAGTCCTTGTGTGGAGTCGGGGCCGGAACCTGAGGATTCCTCTCCAGTGTTGCCATGGATCTTGGGGTGCTTCTGAGTCTCCCCAGGGGAGTCAGGCCTCGTCTCGAGTGGGGGCATGCACGTGCGCTTTCCTCCCGAGCTGCAGCAGTAGTGTCACCCTTCCTGTCACGTGGATCAAGGGATCTGTGGCTTTCCCTCGAGGCTGTCCCTCGAGGCTTTCCCACGAGGCTTTCCCACAGGGCTGTGCCACGTGCCACCTTGGTGTGAGTCGATCCTCGGCGTGAAAGACGAGCCGGTGAAGGGAAAAGAGGTTCCTCTGGAATGGACTGAGACATCTGGGGGACTCTTGGAATGGTGGCACGACCCTGGAGTTCCTCTCGCCGTTCCTGTTGAGAGGGCCTCCTCTTGAGATGCGACGGGAAGGCCGGGAACTCTTTCCCGACGAAGCAGGGAAAGGATCCCTCATCTCGAGCTACGAGGCGGAAACGGGGCTCCTCTGGATGTGGGCGGGACCCTCGTGATTCCTCTCGAGTGGAGACGGCTAGGTCGGGGAACTTCTTGATTTGCACCAAGGGTGTGAAGGAGCCTTTCGAAGTGCCAGAGGTGAGGTGTGATCAGCCTCGAGACGCCTCAGCGGAAATGGGCCTCATCTCGCCTGGAGGGGAGAACCTCCTGGATTTTCTCGAGTTGCGGCAGGTCTTCTCGAGTTACGACGGGGACCTCAGGGACCCGCTCTGGTGGCCTCAGGAAAGGCCAGTCCCCATGCGAGTTGCTAGGGGACCTCTCGGGATTCCTCTCCCGTCCATGCCGGGGCCTCAGTCCTTGTGTGGAGTCGGGGCCGGAACCTGAGGATTCCTCTCCAGTGTTGCCATGGATCTTGGGGTGCTTCTGAGTCTCCCCAGGGGAGTCAGGCCTCGTCTCGAGTGGGGGCATGCACGTGCGCTTTCCTCCCGAGCTGCAGCAGTAGTGTCACGCTTCCTGTCACGTGGATCAAGGGATCTGTGGCTTTCCCTCGAGGCTGTCCCTCGAGGCTTTCCCACGAGGCTTTCCCACAGGGCTGTGCCACGTGCCACCTTGGTGTGAGTCGATCCTCGGCGTGAAAGACGAGCCGGTGAAGGGAAAAGAGGTTCCTCTGGAATGGACTGAGACATCTGGGGGACTCTTGGAATGGTGGCACGACCCTGGAGTTCCTCTCGCCGTTCCTGTTGAGAGGGCCTCCTCTTGAGATGCGACGGGAACGCCGGGAACTCTTTCCCGACGAAGCAGGGAAAGGATCCCTCATCTCGAGCTACGAGGCGGAAACGGGGCTCCTCTGGATGTGGGCGGGACCCTCGTGATTCCTCTCGAGTGGAGACGGCTAGGTCGGGGAACTTCTTGATTTGCACCAAGGGTGTGAAGGAGCCTTTCGAAGTTCCAGAGGTGAGGTGTGATCAGCCTCGAGACGCCTCAGCGGAAATGGGCCTCATCTCGCCTGGAGGGGAGAACCTCCTGGATTTTCTCGAGTTGCGGCAGGTCTTCTCGAGTTACGACGGGGACCTCAGGGACCCGCTCTGGTGGCCTCAGGAAAGGCCAGTCCCCATGCGAGTTGCTAGGGGACCTCTCGGGATTCCTCTCCCGTCCATGCCGGGGCCTCAGTCCTTGTGTGGAGTCGGGGCCGGAACCTGAGGATTCCTCTCCAGTGTTGCCATGGATCTTGGGGTGCTTCTGAGTCTCCCCAGGGGAGTCAGGCCTCGTCTCGAGTGGGGGCATGCACGTGCGCTTTCCTCCCGAGCTGCAGCAGTAGTGTCACGCTTCCTGTCACGTGGATCAAGGGATCTGTGGCTTTCCCTCGAGGCTGTCCCTCGAGGCTTTCCCACGAGGCTTTCCCACAGGGCTGTGCCACGTGCCACCTTGGTGTGAGTCGATCCTCGGCGTGAAAGACGAGCCGGTGAAGGGAAAAGAGGTTCCTCTGGAATGGACTGAGACATCTGGGGGACTCTTGGAATGGTGGCACGACCCTGGAGTTCCTCTCGCCGTTCCTGTTGAGAGGGCCTCCTCTTGAGATGCGACGGGAAGGCCGGGAACTCTTTCCCGACGAAGCAGGGAAAGGATCCCTCATCTCGAGCTACGAGGCGGAAACGGGGCTCCTCTGGATGTGGGCGGGACCCTCGTGATTCCTCTCGAGTGGAGACGGCTAGGTCGGGGAACTTCTTGATTTGCACCAAGGGTGTGAAGGAGCCTTTCGAAGTGCCAGAGGTGAGGTGTGATCAGCCTCGAGACGCCTCAGCAGAAATGGGCCTCATCTCGCCTGGAGGGGAGAACCTCCTGGATTTTCTCGAGTTGCGGCAGGTCTTCTCGAGTTACGACGGGGACCTCAGGGACCCGCTCTGGTGGCCTCAGGAAAGGCCAGTCCCCATGCGAGTTGCTAGGGGACCTCTCGGGATTCCTCTCCCGTCCATGCCGGGGCCTCAGTCCTTGTGTGGAGTCGGGGCCGGAACCTGAGGATTCCTCTCCAGTGTTGCCATGGATCTTGGGGTGCTTCTGAGTCTCCCCAGGGGAGTCAGGCCTCGTCTCGAGTGGGGGCATGCACGTGCGCTTTCCTCCCGAGCTGCAGCAGTAGTGTCACGCTTCCTGTCACGTGGATCAAGGGATCTGTGGCTTTCCCTCGAGGCTGTCCCTCGAGGCTTTCCCACGAGGCTTTCCCACAGGGCTGTGCCACGTGCCACCTTGGTGTGAGTCGATCCTCGGCGTGAAAGACGAGCCGGTGAAGGGAAAAGAGGTTCCTCTGGAATGGACTGAGACATCTGGGGGACTCTTGGAATGGTGGCACGACCCTGGAGTTCCTCTCGCCGTTCCTGTTGAGAGGGCCTCCTCTTGAGATGCGACGGGAAGGCCGGGAACTCTTTCCCGACCAAGCAGGGAAAGGATCCCTCATCTCGAGCTACGAGGCGGAAACGGGGCTCCTCTGGATGTGGGCGGGACCCTCGTGATTCCTCTCGAGTGGAGACGGCTAGGTCGGGGAACTTCTTGATTTGCACCAAGGGTGTGAAGGAGCCTTTCGAAGTGCCAGAGGTGAGGTGTGATCAGCCTCGAGACGCCTCAGCGGAAATGGGCCTCATCTCGCCTGGAGGGGAGAACCTCCTGGATTTTCTCGAGTTGCGGCAGGTCTTCTCGAGTTACGACGGGGACCTCAGGGACCCGCTCTGGTGGCCTCAGGAAAGGCCAGTCCCCATGCGAGTTGCTAGGGGACCTCTCGGGATTCCTCTCCCGTCCATGCCGGGGCCTCAGTCCTTGTGTGGAGTCGGGGCCGGAACCTGAGGATTCCTCTCCAGTGTTGCCATGGATCTTGGGGTGCTTCTGAGTCTCCCCAGGGGAGTCAGGCCTCGTCTCGAGTGGGGGCATGCACGTGCGCTTTCCTCCCGAGCTGCAGCAGTAGTGTCACGCTTCCTGTCACGTGGATCAAGGGATCTGTGGCTTTCCCTCGAGGCTGTCCCTCGAGGCTTTCCCACGAGGCTTTCCCACAGGGCTGTGCCACGTGCCACCTTGGTGTGAGTCGATCCTCGGCGTGAAAGACGAGCCGGTGAAGGGAAAAGAGGTTCCTCTGGAATGGACTGAGACATCTGGGGGACTCTTGGAATGGTGGCACGACCCTGGAGTTCCTCTCGCCGTTCCTGTTGAGAGGGCCTCCTCTTGAGATGCGACGGGAAGGCCGGGAACTCTTTCCCGACGAAGCAGGGAAAGGATCCCTCATCTCGAGCTACGAGGCGGAAACGGGGCTCCTCTGGATGTGGGCGGGACCCTCGTGATTCCTCTCGAGTGGAGACGGCTAGGTCGGGGAACTTCTTGATTTGCACCAAGGGTGTGAAGGAGCCTTTCGAAGTTCCAGAGGTGAGGTGTGATCAGCCTCGAGACGCCTCAGCGGCAATGGGCGTCATCTCGCCTGGAGGGGAGAACCTCCTGGATTTTCTCGAGTTGCGGCAGGTCTTCTCGAGTTACGACGGGGACCTCAGGGACCCGCTCTGGTGGCCTCAGGAAAGGCCAGTCCCCATGCGAGTTGCTAGGGGACCTCTCGGGATTCCTCTCCCGTCCATGCCGGGGCCTCAGTCCTTGTGTGGAGTCGGGGCCGGAACCTGAGGATTCCTCTCCAGTGTTGCCATGGATCTTGGGGTGCTTCTGAGTCACCCCAGGGGAGTCAGGCCTCGTCTCGAGTGGGGGCATGCACGTGCGCTTTCCTCCCGAGCTGCAGCAGTAGTGTCACGCTTCCTGTCACGTGGATCAAGGGATCTGTGGCTTTCCCTCGAGGCTGTCCCTCGAGGCTTTCCCACGAGGCTTTCCCACAGGGCTGTGCCACGTGCCACCTTGGTGTGAGTCGATCCTCGGCGTGGAAGACGAGCCGGTGAAGGGAAAAGAGGTTCCTCTGGAATGGACTGAGACATCTGGGGGACTCTTGGAATGGTGGCACGACCCTGGAGTTCCTCTCGCCGTTCCTGTTGAGAGGGCCTCCTCTTGAGATGCGACGGGAAGGCCGGGAACTCTTTCCCGACGAAGCAGGGAAAGGATCCCTCATCTCGAGCTACGAGGCGGAAACGGGGCTCCTCTGGATGTGGGCGGGACCCTCGTGATTCCTCTCGAGTGGAGACGGCTAGGTCGGGGAACTTCTTGATTTGCACCAAGGGTGTGAAGGAGCCTTTCGAAGTGCCAGAGGTGAGGTGTGATCAGCCTCGAGACGCCTCAGCAGCAAATGGGCCTCATCTCGCCTGGAGGGGAGAACCTCCTGGATTTTCTCGAGTTGCGGCAGGTCTTCTCGAGTTACGACGGGGACCTCAGGGACCCGCTCTGGTGGCCTCAGGAAAGGCCAGTCCCCATGCGAGTTGCTAGGTGACCTCTCGGGATTCCTCTCCCGTCCATGCCGGGGCCTCAGTCCTTGTGTGGAGTCGGGGCCGGAACCTGAGGATTCCTCTCCAGTGTTGCCATGGATCTTGGGGTGCTTCTGAGTCTCCCCAGGGGAGTCAGGCCTCGTCTCGAGTGGGGGCATGCACGTGCGCTTTCCTCCCGAGCTGCAGCAGTAGTGTCACGCTTCCTGTCACGTGGATCAAGGGATCTGTGGCTTTCCCTCGAGGCTGTCCCTCGAGGCTTTCCCACGAGGCTTTCCCACAGGGCTGTGCCACGTGCCACCTTGGTGTGAGTCGATCCTCGGCGTGAAAGACGAGCCGGTGAAGGGAAAAGAGGTTCCTCTGGAATGGACTGAGACATCTGGGGGACTCTTGGAATGGTGGCACGACCCTGGAGTTCCTCTCGCCGTTCCTGTTGAGAGGGCCTCCTCTTGAGATGCGACGGGAAGGCCGGGAACTCTTTCCCGACGAAGCAGGGAAAGGATCCCTCATCTCGAGCTACGAGGCGGAAACGGGGCTCCTCTGGATGTGGGCGGGACCCTCGTGATTCCTCTCGAGTGGAGACGGCTAGGTCGGGGAACTTCTTGATTTGCACCAAGGGTGTGAAGGAGCCTTTCGAAGTGCCAGAGGTGAGGTGTGATCAGCCTCGAGACGCCTCAGCGGAAATGGGCCTCATCTCGCCTGGAGGGGAGAACCTCCTGGATTTTCTCGAGTTGCGGCAGGTCTTCTCGAGTTACGACGGGGACCTCAGGGACCCGCTCTGGTGGCCTCAGGAAAGGCCAGTCCCCATGCGAGTTGCTAGGGGACCTCTCGGGATTCCTCTCCCGTCCATGCCGGGGCCTCAGTCCTTGTGTGGAGTCGGGGCCGGAACCTGAGGATTCCTCTCCAGTGTTGCCATGGATCTTGGGGTGCTTCTGAGTCTCCCCAGGGGAGTCAGGCCTCGTCTCGAGTGGGGGCATGCACGTGCGCTTTCCTCCCGAGCTGCAGCAGTAGTGTCACGCTTCCTGTCACGTGGATCAAGGGATCTGTGGCTTTCCCTCGAGGCTGTCCCTCGAGGCTTTCCCACGAGGCTTTCCCACAGGGCTGTGCCACGTGCCACCTTGGTGTGAGTCGATCCTCGGCGTGAAAGACGAGCCGGTGAAGGGAAAAGAGGTTCCTCTGGAATGGACTGAGACATCTGGGGGACTCTTGGAAGGTGGCACGACCCTGGAGTTCCTCTCGCCGTTCCTGTTGAGAGGGCCTCCTCTTGAGATGCGACGGGAAGGCCGGGAACTCTTTCCCGACGAAGCAGGGAAAGGATCCCTCATCTCGAGCTACGAGGCGGAAACGGGGCTCCTCTGGATGTGGGCGGGACCCTCGTGATTCCTCTCGAGTGGAGACGGCTAGGTCGGGGAACTTCTTGATTTGCACCAAGGGTGTGAAGGAGCCTTTCGAAGTGCCAGAGGTGAGGTGTGATCAGCCTCGAGACGCCTCAGCGGAAATGGGCCTCATCTCGCCTGGAGGGGAGAACCTCCTGGATTTTCTCGAGTTGCGGCAGGTCTTCTCGAGTTACGACGGGGACCTCAGGGACCCGCTCTGGTGGCCTCAGGAAAGGCCAGTCCCCATGCGAGTTGCTAGGGGACCTCTCGGGATTCCTCTCCCGTCCATGCCGGGGCCTCAGTCCTTGTGTGGAGTCGGGGCCGGAACCTGAGGATTCCTCTCCAGTGTTGCCATGGATCTTGGGGTGCTTCTGAGTCTCCCCAGGGGAGTCAGGCCTCGTCTCGAGTGGGGGCATGCACGTGCGCTTTCCTCCCGAGCTGCAGCAGTAGTGTCACCCTTCCTGTCACGTGGATCAAGGGATCTGTGGCTTTCCCTCGAGGCTGTCCCTCGAGGCTTTCCCACGAGGCTTTCCCACAGGGCTGTGCCACGTGCCACCTTGGTGTGAGTCGATCCTCGGCGTGAAAGACGAGCCGGTGAAGGGAAAAGAGGTTCCTCTGGAATGGACTGAGACATCTGGGGGACTCTTGGAATGGTGGCACGACCCTGGAGTTCCTCTCGCCGTTCCTGTTGAGAGGGCCTCCTCTTGAGATGCGACGGGAACGCCGGGAACTCTTTCCCGACGAAGCAGGGAAAGGATCCCTCATCTCGAGCTACGAGGCGGAAACGGGGCTCCTCTGGATGTGGGCGGGACCCTCGTGATTCCTCTCGAGTGGAGACGGCTAGGTCGGGGAACTTCTTGATTTGCACCAAGGGTGTGAAGGAGCCTTTCGAAGTGCCAGAGGTGAGGTGTGATCAGCCTCGAGACGCCTCAGCGGAAATGGGCCTCATCTCGCCTGGAGGGGAGAACCTCCTGGATTTTCTCGAGTTGCGGCAGGTCTTCTCGAGTTACGACGGGGACCTCAGGGACCCGCTCTGGTGGCCTCAGGAAAGGCCAGTCCCCATGCGAGTTGCTAGGGGACCTCTCGGGATTCCTCTCCCGTCCATGCCGGGGCCTCAGTCCTTGTGTGGAGTCGGGGCCGGAACCTGAGGATTCCTCTCCAGTGTTGCCATGGATCTTGGGGTGCTTCTGAGTCTCCCCAGGGGAGTCAGGCCTCGTCTCGAGTGGGGGCATGCACGTGCGCTTTCCTCCCGAGCTGCAGCAGTAGTGTCACGCTTCCTGTCACGTGGATCAAGGGATCTGTGGCTTTCCCTCGAGGCTGTCCCTCGAGGCTTTCCCACGAGGCTTTCCCACAGGGCTGTGCCACGTGCCACCTTGGTGTGAGTCGATCCTCGGCGTGGAAGACGAGCCGGTGAAGGGAAAAGAGGTTCCTCTGGAATGGACTGAGACATCTGGGGGACTCTTGGAATGGTGGCACGACCCTGGAGTTCCTCTCGCCGTTCCTGTTGAGAGGGCCTCCTCTTGAGATGCGACGGGAAGGCCGGGAACTCTTTCCCGACGAAGCAGGGAAAGGATCCCTCATCTCGAGCTACGAGGCGGAAACGGGGCTCCTCTGGATGTGGGCGGGACCCTCGTGATTCCTCTCGAGTGGAGACGGCTAGGTCGGGGAACTTCTTGATTTGCACCAAGGGTGTGAAGGAGCCTTTCGAAGTGCCAGAGGTGAGGTGTGATCAGCCTCGAGACGCCTCAGCAGAAATGGGCCTCATCTCGCCTGGAGGGGAGAACCTCCTGGATTTTCTCGAGTTGCGGCAGGTCTTCTCGAGTTACGACGGGGACCTCAGGGACCCGCTCTGGTGGCCTCAGGAAAGGCCAGTCCCCATGCGAGTTGCTAGGGGACCTCTCGGGATTCCTCTCCCGTCCATGCCGGGGCCTCAGTCCTTGTGTGGAGTCGGGGCCGGAACCTGAGGATTCCTCTCCAGTGTTGCCATGGATCTTGGGGTGCTTCTGAGTCTCCCCAGGGGAGTCAGGCCTCGTCTCGAGTGGGGGCATGCACGTGCGCTTTCCTCCCGAGCTGCAGCAGTAGTGTCACGCTTCCTGTCACGTGGATCAAGGGATCTGTGGCTTTCCCTCGAGGCTGTCCCTCGAGGCTTTCCCACGAGGCTTTCCCACAGGGCTGTGCCACGTGCCACCTTGGTGTGAGTCGATCCTCGGCGTGAAAGACGAGCCGGTGAAGGGAAAAGAGGTTCCTCTGGAATGGACTGAGACATCTGGGGGACTCTTGGAATGGTGGCACGACCCTGGAGTTCCTCTCGCCGTTCCTGTTGAGAGGGCCTCCTCTTGAGATGCGACGGGAACGCCGGGAACTCTTTCCCGACGAAGCAGGGAAAGGATCCCTCATCTCGAGCTACGAGGCGGAAACGGGGCTCCTCTGGATGTGGGCGGGACCCTCGTGATTCCTCTCGAGTGGAGACGGCTAGGTCGGGGAACTTCTTGATTTGCACCAAGGGTGTGAAGGAGCCTTTCGAAGTGCCAGAGGTGAGGTGTGATCAGCCTCGAGACGCCTCAGCGGAAATGGGCCTCATCTCGCCTGGAGGGGAGAACCTCCTGGATTTTCTCGAGTTGCGGCAGGTCTTCTCGAGTTACGACGGGGACCTCAGGGACCCGCTCTGGTGGCCTCAGGAAAGGCCAGTCCCCATGCGAGTTGCTAGGGGACCTCTCGGGATTCCTCTCCCGTCCATGCCGGGGCCTCAGTCCTTGTGTGGAGTCGGGGCCGGAACCTGAGGATTCCTCTCCAGTGTTGCCATGGATCTTGGGGTGCTTCTGAGTCTCCCCAGGGGAGTCAGGCCTCGTCTCGAGTGGGGGCATGCACGTGCGCTTTCCTCCCGAGCTGCAGCAGTAGTGTCACGCTTCCTGTCACGTGGATCAAGGGATCTGTGGCTTTCCCTCGAGGCTGTCCCTCGAGGCTTTCCCACGAGGCTTTCCCACAGGGCTGTGCCACGTGCCACCTTGGTGTGAGTCGATCCTCGGCGTGAAAGACG